>NC_044978.1:166700149-167000149 GCF_008728515.1 Papio anubis | reverse complement strand
TCTTAACTCAGTACAAGAGGATCCATTAGAGGTGAGCATGGTTTACCTGGATAGCACACATGTGGAAGCAGAGATAAGGATAGGTGACGTTTTAATGACACCTTAAAGGATGAGTAAGTGTGTCTGAGCTGATTGAGAGATTTGGAAGTCTCTAGGGAAGTTTACTAATATTTGGTTGACGCTAGTCCTTTGGGAACTCATGGGACTGTATTTCCCACTGGTGAGCTCCAGTCTTGTGAAATATGAGAAGTGACACATGGAAATAAAATCTTTAGGACCCAGCATGCTGGGGGAACATCCAGTGTTCCCATTCACCAAGATTAGGAATTCACATGGCAATACAGGGATTCCCAACTACTGTTCATTGGAATAATAGCTGCCCATGATACTAATTAGTATTTTGGGCAAAATAATTTTTAGACCAAATAAATGCCCTAATTACTGTGTCAAAGAGGTCAAATGTGTACCTCTACTAAACTATTTCCTAGTACTCTTAGAATTCTTTTTTTTTTTTTTTTTTTTTTTAATGAATTCTCGCACTGTGACTCAGGCTGGACTGCAGTGGCCCAATCTCGTCTCACTGCAAGCTCCGCCTCCTGGGTTCAAGTGATTCTCCTGCCTCAGCCTCCCGAGTAGAGTAGCTGAGACTACAGGTACCTGCCACCACATCCAACTATTTTTTGTTTTCCTTAGTAGAGATGCGGTTTCACTGTGTTAGCCAGGATGATCTCAACCTCCTGACCTTGTGATCCGCCCATCTCATCCTCCCAAAGTGCTGGGATTATAGGCGTGAGCCACCGTGCCTGGCCTAGTACTCTTAGAATTCTAATAAAACTTGTGAAGTTACAGAAGGAAGATACATATATAGCATTCCTGATAATTGTTTTACCCACAGGTCACTAAATCCAACATAAATTTTTCAGTCCTTGTATTGTTTGACTTCCTTGGTTTATTTGACATGGTTGACCTCTTTTCCTAAGGCATCTTATTTCATCCCTTCACCTAAGTGTTAATTATTCCAGTAACTTTTATGAATCACATCACATGTGTTAGGCCTATGTAGTCACTTAGGAAATAAAACAGTGAGCACAAACAGCCATCATTCACCATTTCACAGAGCCTAAGCTGGCTGAATGAGCTTGACTTTAGCTCAGCAGAAGGATGCTTCAGTTCAAGATAAGAAAAATCTTATAACCAAGGAGGCTGGTCTACCCAGTGGAAGAGGGAAAACTAGGTGCTTGTGTCAATCCTGGAAGATGAGGAGGAGTTACTGAAGCTAAGGAGGCAGGGACCACCGAGCAAAGGAACAAGCATTTCAAATGATTTGCCATGTGTAGGCAAACAGCAATACAAGACCAAAAAAATGCTAGTAAGTCTAGTGTGGCTCAAGAACAGAAAAAAATCATTAATGGCCGTAACCACCCAGTCATGAAGACCTGATGCCAGTGTGTTAGGCTTCAGTACTTTCTTTATCTTAAGCTATTTGACAATTCATCGAAGGAATTCAAGCTAGAAAGAGGGATGCTGGAGAAGGGAGTGCCCTTTTTTGGTACCTTTCATTGTTGATCATCATACATGTTTACATAGTAAATCACTGATTTACTATGTAAATCAAATAATACGTCAGAAGAATAGAGACTCCCTGTAATGGTTGACCATGGTGTTCCTGGAGTCCAGCAGAATGGCCAGTCCATAGCATTCCATAAGTTTTTACTAAATGATTGAAAGAATTCATTATATGACATTTTTCATCTATCATTTCTTTCGTAGATTTTCCACAATTTGAAAAGAAACACTCTAATTCAGTAATTTTCAAACTTTAATGTGTATATGAATTACCTGAGAATCTTTTTTAAACTGAAATGGTCTAAGATGGAGTTTAAAATCCCTCAATTCAAATAACTAGAAATGAGGATGATACTGGTGGACCATGGAATACCCTTACAGTAGTATTGAGTCCTAAGCCCTGAATCCAAACCTAGATGCAGAGAACAGAGTGAATTCAGCAAATTCCCTCCTGTACCAGTGAGTCTCATACTCTCATAATTGGATGCCCATAGAAATAATCTGGAAAGTTCTCTCTCTCTCTCTCTCTCTCTCTCTCTCTCTCTCAATATATATAGATATATATCTTTTTTCTGGTCCCCATCACTAGAATCAGCTGATAAGGAGTAGAGTTATAAGCACTGGAAGATTGAAATCACTATCCTTGATAGGCTAAGGAACACCCATGGCTGAGATTCAGCGTTTTATATAAAGGCCCACCTCTGGATTGCTTGGAGTTAAATCCAACTCTTTTGCCTTCTCTCCTCATTCCTCCAGTCCCTGGCCTGCCCCTACTCACTTTGCTCATTAGTCTAGCTCCTGCACAGATGGTGTTTGTGGGCATGCTGATGACTTCCATCACCATCAGGGTGCTCATTGCCAGAGGGTGCAGCAAATAAATTGTCTGTGCAGGTGTAATTGGGAAATGAGGATTGATGCTCAGAGGAATGTCTTATTTTGTGATACATTCTATCAAAATCAAAATCCCCGTGGCTGACTTGCCAGGAAGTATACTTTGTCATGTTAATATGAAAAAGAGCTAATGACACTACATATATTTACTTTTCTTTCTTCTTCTTCTTCTTTGTAAACCATCCAGATGTTCAGGAGCTAGGCATTTAATATTCCATATTTGACCTTATAGCCCTCTGCCATCTGCTACACAGGATGTTTCAGCAAGCTAATGTGAAAAGGCATTTGATAACAAATTAACTTGATTGTAACACATTTTGATGATCCCAGTTCAAGGTAAAATTTTCATGCTAATAATTAATTAGATGAGGGCTCTCATGGATCTTCCTCAAATTTTCTGATGCCTTAAGTTTCCTGCAACTGTGTGAAGATAGGACGACAGTCCAGCATAGCCTGTTAAGTCTTCCTTAAACTATACTTTTATCTCTTTTCCCTGATACCTGGGATAATCTCCTCTAATCTGGAAACATAACTTTATTTGGCCTTTAAAGAGTTAATACATTCCCAGAAAATACTATATCAGTGAGAGTAATAACAAATTCTAATAATATCCATGTATATATTAGTTACTTAGTCAATGCATAAAGGAACAATGTGAACAGCTTCATATTTTAGGTGAAAAGAAAACACCCCAAGAACAAGAAGAGTGTTGGGTCTTCCTGTGAGATTTGTATTTGCGCCCATTTATCCATAGCACCCATATACTACAAACAATCTCAATGATAATTCATTGTCAGCATTCTCATATTGATATAATGCTTTTTTTCCTTTATCTTTCAGTCAAAACATCCTTTTAAGTTTTTAAGGAGTAATTTTAGATTCACAGTAAAATTGAGCAGAAAGTACAGAGTTCACACACACCCCACCGACTCACACACACAGCCTCCCCCAACATTCCACATATCTGTGATATATTTGCTACAGTTGATGAACCAACATTGACATGTAATTATCAACTGAAGTCCACAGTTTACATAAGGTTTCATTCTTTGTGTCGTACATTCTCTGGATTTTGACAAATGTATGACAGGTATCTAACATTGCAATACCATGCAGAATAGCCACATGCCCTGAAAATCTCCCCTGCTCCATTTATCCTGTTCATCCTTCTCATCCTCACTCCCCATAATGTCTGGCAACAACTGATCTTTTTCTGTCTCTTTAGTTTTGCCTTTTCCAGAGGGTCAAATAGTTGGAATTGTATGGTATATGGCCTTCCTCAGACTGACTTCTTTCATTTAGTAATATGCATTTACGTTTTCTCCATGGCTTTTCATGGCTTAATAGCTCTTATTTTATTTTTGATGCTGAATAAAATACTATTGTCTGTATATACCATAGTTTGTTTATCCACTCACCTATTGAAGAAAATTTTGCTTGCTTCCAAGTTAAGTACAATTATGGGTAAAGAGGCTATAAAACTTTGTGTATAGATTTTCCTATGGACATAAGTTTTCAACTCCTTTAAGCAAATACCAAGAGTGCAATTGCTGGGTTGTATGGTAAGAATATATTTAGTTTTGTAAGAAGCCACCAAAATGTCTTCAAAAGTGACTTTATTATGTTGCACTCTCACCAGCAGCGAATGACAGTGCCTGTTTTCCACATCTTCACCAGCATTTGTGGTGTTAGTGTGCTGAATTTTTGCCATTCTAACAGATATACAGTTATATCATTATTGTTTCAGTTTTCACTTTCTGATGACATATGACGGAGGGCATCTTTTCATATGCTTATTTGTTACCTGTATATCCTCTTTGGTGTGGTTTCTGATAAGGTCTTTGGCCCATTTTTTTAATCTAGTTGTTTGTTTTCTCATCAGTGAGTTTTAAGTGGTCTTTGTACAGATGCTCCTCAACTTAAGATGTGGTTACATCTTGTAAAACCCATTGTAAGTTGATAATATCATAAGTCAAAAATTCATTTAATACACCTAACCTACAGAACACCATGGCTTAGCCTAACCTACCTTTCCTGTACTTAAAACACTTACATTCTCCTACAGTTTGGCAAGTCATGTATTGAATACAGTGCACGGTAGAGTACTGTATCAGTTATTTACCCTCACGATCATATGGCTGACTAGGAGCTGTGGCTTATTGCCACTGTCCAACTTCACAAGAGAATATCCTATCTCATATGACTAATTCTGGAAAAGATTCAAATTTTGGACTCAAAATATGGTTTCTACAGAATGTGTGTAGCTTTTGCGCCAGGGTAAAGTAAAAAGAAAAATAAATAAGTCAAACTATCATTACGTTGGGGACCCATCTGCGTATTTTGGATGGAAGTCTTTTACCAGATAGATATCTCTTTTGCAAATATTTTCTCCAGTCTGCAGCTTTTCTTTTTATTCTCTTGACAGTGTCTTTCACAGAGTAGAAATTATTAATTCTAATTAAGTCCTGCTTATCAATTCTTTCTTATTTGAATTTTGCCTTTGCTGTTGTATCTAAAAAGTCATTGACAAACCCAACATTATATAGATTTTCTCCTATGTTATCTTCCATAGGTTTTATAGTTTTGTGCTTTAAATTTAGGTCTGTGAATCACTGTGGGTTACTTTTCTGAAGGGTGTAAGGTCTGTGTCTAGATTTTTTTCCACTGAGGATCCAGTTGTTCTAAGAGGTTTTCAATTCTCTATTTATTCTTCATTCCCCCTAATTCTTCATTCTGAACAAACTCAGAATAAGAGAATTGGAGAAATCTCATGAGGATTATTGTTTTCTGTTCACCCGATATGTAGATCACCTTCATTTTTACTTGGATGCTAATATAATTCTTTCCCCCATATTTGGATTGAGGACAGTTGCAATTCCAAAACATGCTTTTCTGGATACAAAAGGAATTTAACCAGTACAAGAGTGGTGTGTGTGGGGTATGCACAATTGACTATCTAGCCCATTAGATGTGAGGAGCACAATTTATGAGAGTGGATATTTAAGGACCTTCTATAGCTTTTGTGCAGCAATAAAAACAATCATAAAAAGAAAAGATAAGCAAGAGATTGGGAGAAAATATTTGCAAACTATAAATCTGATGTGTGTTATTATCCAAAATACATAAAAAACTTCTACAACTCAGTAGCAAAAACAAAACAAAACAAAAAGAAATAATCCAATTTAAAAATGAGCAAAGGACCTGAACAGGGATTTTCTCAAAGAAGACATACAAATGGCCAACAGGTATATGAAAAGGTTTTCAGTATGACTAATCAAGGAAATGCCAATCGAAATCACAGCAAAACTTCACACCTGTTAGATGGCTACCATCAAAAAGACAAGAGATAACAAGTGTTGGTGAAGGTGTGGAGAAAAGGGATCCCTGGTATAATGTTGGTGGAGATGTAACTTGGTAGAGCCATTATGAAAAACAGCATGGAAGTTTCTAAAAAAATTAGAAATAGAACTCCTGTATGTTCCAGCAATGCCTCTGCTGGTTATACATCCAAGGAAAATGAAATCATCACCTCCTAGAGATATCTGCACTCCTGTGTTCATTGCAGCATCACTCACAGTGGACAAGATATGAAAACAACCTGACTGTTCCTTTATGGATAAATAAAGACAGTGATATAGTGATATCATTCAGCCTTGAAGAAAAAAACCAGAAATTCTGTCATTTGTGACAACATGGTTGAAGCTGGAGAATATTATGCTAAGTGAAATAAGCCAGACATAAAAAGACAAATACTACATAAACTCACTTGTGCATGGAATCTGAACAAAGAGCAGAATACATAGAAACAGAATAGAATGGTGATCACTATGGGCAAGAAGGAGGGGGAAATAAGTCAAAGTGTGCAAACTTGCATTTGTGTAGAATGAATAATTCTAGAGATCTAATGTTCAGAGTGAGGACAATAGTTATTAATATTGTATACTGAAATTTTACAAAGGGAGCACATTTTAGGTGCTCTTACCACAAAAGAAGTATGGAAGATAATGAATAGCTTAATCTGCTTGACTGTAGTAGTAATTTCATTATGTGTATGTATATGAAAACATCAGGTTCTACATCTTAAATATGTCCAAAATACTTTTAAATAAAGGTATTTTGTAGAGCAGTTGGGTGGAGGTGGTAATAAAATAATTTTCAAGTTGGCACAGGAATAGGGTCTTTCAGTTCAGGGTGTGCCAAAGAGATGGGTAGATGCCTTTTTTTTTCTCCTCTCAGTTTTATTCTATTGCAGAATTTAAACCTGAGATGAAGACTGATAGTTCCTGAGTGATGCTAGATGAATTCCTTATGAAATATTCAGGGAGGAAGATGTATTCTATAATATGTGCAGAAAAATAGTACATAATATTATTAACTAAATGCTTAAACTACTTTTCTCAAAAGTGAAATAACATGACAGATATAAATAGATTGATGTATGCATACATACATGCATAATTAGAAAAAAATGTGTGCATGCTTGTCTCTGCATGCCCAAGTTATATTTTTTTCCTTGTTCCACAGTTCAGGATCTGCCAACTTTTCCTCAGTTGGCTAAATCACTTTCATAACCAGCAAACATATGTTATTTAAGACGGAAACAAGCTATTGGATAGATTTACTCATTGTATTTTTAAAATGTATTTTAATTTTATAGCACCTCTATAAGAATCAGTACACCTCCACCTGGAAGCTAGGACAAATATCTCAAGTATCAGGCCTCTGGGTGGAAACCTCGCCGTATACCCAAAGTACTGGGCCTCTTCTACACACACCCTTTCTTATCCTAAATAGGTAAGAACTGTGTAGCCTGATGACAATTACCTTATGCCCTTCAGAGGATTTCAAATTCACCAGCTATTATTAATCTTTATTTACCCTCCTTAAGTGTTCCAAATCATATCGATAACTCACATTCTTTTAAGACATACCATCCTGGACATTCAAAATACCAATTTGTTTTATTTTATTTTGTTTTTTGAGACAGAATCTCATTCTGTCACCCAGGCCAGAGTACAGTGGCACAATCTCTGCTGACTTCAACCTCCGCTTCCCAAGTTCAAGCGATTCTCCTGTCTCAGCCTTCTGAGTAGCTGGGACTACAGGCACATGCCACCATGCTGGCTAATTGTTTGTATTTTTAGTAGAGATGGGGTTTCACCATCTTGGTCAGGCTGGTCTCTTGAACTCCTGATCTCATAATCCGCCCACCTCGGCCTCCCAAAGTGCTGAGATTACAGGCCAAAATTTTGTCGATCCAGGCTTCCCACAAATCAAAAAGTCTAAGCCTTCTTTGCTGTTCTAAATACTTCTTGGGCATCCTATGCGTTTCGTTCTATGTTCTGAGAGTCCTTGCAATTACTAAGTCTATTTGCTCCATTCTTTCTCTGTTATTCCAACTCCTGTCTTTGAGAGAGGACCCCGTCATGGATAACAGAAGAGAATATGACTAAGGCACCACTGCCCTGTCAAAGTTGGCAAAGCTGGTGGTGCCTTGCATCCCCAACATATCTCCAAGATTGCGGAGGCAAGATTCTTTTATTAGAAACCACTGTAAACAATTTGGTCCAGGGGCTCATTTAAATGCTGGTCAATCTGCAGTTTTCAGAACCCCTATCTAAATCTGACCCACAAGTTTTAGAACTTTTTTATACTTCTTGACTTTCCCTTTTTAAAGAACAGGCGATTCCTTGGGAGCTTCTGAACACCTCTTCTACACAGCTTTCTCACTGCCACCTTCACCATCACCAATCCTGCCCAGCTAGCATACTAGACATTTCTGATTCCTAGGGGGCCTCTAGCATATATCCATTATAGATGTTCCTAAAATTAAGCCGTGGTTGCATAAATTAGAAGTAATCAAATGTCCAGCTATCAGTAAAATCTTGAACTGCATCAATGTAATTTGAGTGCTAAAATGCACAGATATGAGTGATGTAATGTAGTTATTTATTAATTCTGGTGCAGTGTACAAGAAAGAATGTTGAACTGAAAATCAAGAGATGGATTAGGCCCTTCCTGTTTATTCCAGAATTAGTTTTATAAGCTTGCAAAATTCTCACAATTCCTAGCTCATTTAAAACTTAGGGAGTTGAACTCAGTCTCTAAGTTTTCTTCCAAGGTGCTATGGATTAAATGTTTTTGACCCTCCAAATCCATATGTTGAAACCTAATCCCCCATGTGATGGTATTTGGAAGTGAGGCCTTTGAGATGTGATTAGGTCATGATAATAGAGCCCTCATGAATAGGATTAGTGCCCTTACAAAAGAGGCTCCAGAGAGCGCTGTCATCCCATCTGCCATGGGAGGACATAGTGAGAAGACAGATACCTAAACACTAGAAAGCATGTACTCATCAGGTACTGAATCTGCTGGAGCCTTAATTTTGAATCTCCTGGCATCCAGAACCGTGAGACATAAATATGTGTTGTTTATAAGCCACCCACTTTTTTTATTGCAACTTGAACGGACTAAAACACAAGGTTCCTTTCAGTTCTAAATGAAAACATTTTGAGGGGACCCTGTTTGGGGGGAACAGTGAGAAGGAGCTTATCAACAGAATGTAGGTTCCGTCGTTTAACACTGACGCATCCATTTGCATGATCTGTGTGAGAATAGCGAAAAAGAGGAACCTTGTCAGCCTCACCCTCAGACAATGCACTTTTCAATTTTTTATTTCAAGGCTTGTAGGTGGAAACAAGATTTATCATTGCTTTCAAATTATATTTCTATCTACGCAGGAGAAAATAGGTCTTCAAAATAATACCAAAGTCTGGGAACTGTCACAGCGCAATTTAGGAAGGATTGCAAGTAAAACTATTTGAGGATACAATATAATGCAAAGAGTCAAATTCAGAGAAGAAAAAGACATGTATAAGTTTAGTAAGAACCCTCAGCCACTCTTTTTTCAATGAATATAAATCTTTTGGGAAACAATTCGTACTGAGATTCAAATTACATAAACAGAGAAAAAGAGAGAATATATGAGTTATTTATGGCAGTGTTACTAAGGTAAATGCAAATGCCACTGCAAAATGGCTGTGCTCATAATGGTAAAATGTAGGTTATATACATATTTTCCCTAGCATCTTACTAGTGGATTTGAAAGTAAAACTGCAATTGCAATTCAACTTGAAGAATGAGAAATGTTCCTACCTGGGAAGAAGATTAATCTCTCTTTAATTGACTCTTTGATCAGAATAAAGATTTATAAGATGAAAATGCAATATGCCTCTGATAAGGAATTAGGGATGATGAATGGAGAAGCCATTAGCATTATGGGGATTCTAGGAAGACATGTGTTTCAAGACAAAGTAACCTTTATTGAGGCAAGGTAATTTAAGAAGTGAACTTTTTGGTTACATTCAAATTTATCTGCAAAGTACTTTCTAAACTTTCTAGTAACAAAATCCCAATTCTTGCATTGTTACAATGGCAGTTTAGAACAAGTTCTTCCTGCCTTTATTAGGTACTTGACAAAAACACAGACTAGCCTATAAAGTGCCATAAAAGCAAGGAGAATGTTGTTTATATTTTCCATAAAGGTCTCAGCTCACTATGAATGCTAAGTGGATGCTAAATCTGAGTCATGAAAATGCCTCTCTAATGAGTAGTAAAGAATTCCCAGAATAAGATCGTGTCTTTGTAACCAGTGTCAAAAATCAACCTTCCTCCCTTTGTATCAAAGTGGTTCCCAGAAGCTCTGCCCATAATCCTTTATCATCCACAAACCAGGTACTCAGACAATGTCGATTGAATTAATTTGAGAGTTTTGTTGAAATAAAATGCCTCAGGAAAAAGGTTTAGTAGAACCAATATTTCCGGCTCTATTACCATATTGAAAAAGGTGTTTTTGTTTGTTTGTTTGTTTCTTTGTTTTGTTTCAATGCTATAACGCTATCACCATACTAGTAAAATTGCAGGTTCAGTTTCAGGGACACTCATGGAAACCATTCTCCTGCATACGGTCTCAATTTTTTTCTCTTTTCTTTCATCATCCCACTCACTTTTCAATGCCAGCCCTGGTTAAATTCTACTTTGCATCTATATCCACACAGCTAAAAATGGTTGGAGACCAGAGCTATGCCAGCTGGTCTCATTTTGAATTCAAGATCACCCAATCACAAGTAGGCTCTGAATGCTCTCCAGCCACCAGAACTTATTCTATTCTAATTAGTTTCTCTGGCTCCTAGACAACAACTACGCCATCTTTCTTTTCTCTCTTCAAGCATCTAGCCTCTCTACTTCCATTCTCCATTTCTACTGATGACCTTGTTTCCTATTTCACTTAAAAAATAGAAATCATTTCACTATCTCACATCTCCTCACATAATGGTATCAGTTCAACACATTCTACCTTCTCTCCTAATGCCTTTGATGAATTTCCCTGCAAAAACATTGACCCAGCAATTTTCTCTCCACTGAATCACTCCCAGCAGCATACAGACATGCCGTTACTTTTCCCAACCGAAAAAACAAAATTGACAAACAAAAGGAAAACAAAAATCTCTCTACATCTCTTAACCTAATTCCTTCAACTGCAGCCCCTCTTTGTCTTACAATAGCAAAATTCCTAACAAATGTTGCCTACATTTGCAACCCTATTTATCTTCTCCATTTGCTTTTGAACCCATTGCAAGTAAGTTTTTGCTCCCCACCTCTCCACTGAAGTTACTGGGTCAATGTCACCATGAGTTTCATATTGTTTCGTCTGCAGATCAATTCTGTCCTCATCTAACTGTACCTGTCTGCATCATTTGAGAGTCAATTCCTCTTTCCTCTTTTGTTCACCTTGTTTTTCTGACTTCACTCCCTTTGTATCACTTCTTTTAGCTTTTCTGATTTAATCTCCTTTTCTGGTTTGTTCTTTTCTCTCCAATCACTTCAATTTTAGGAGTATACCAAAGATAAATTTCCTGGCTTCTTCTCTTACTTATCTGACTTTCTCTTGGTGATCTCATCTGATCACTGATGACTACAGAATGCCCATCTTTGGCATCATGTTCTCTCCTAATTCCAGCCCACATTATATAATAGCTGCCCATTTAATATTTCTATGTAGATCTGTAATCAACATCTCAAAATTAGTACCCCCAAACAACCATCTAAAAATATACCATTCCTGCCCGGTGCCAAACTTGCTTTTTCAGTTTCTTGGACAAAAAATTCTGGGACCATCCTTGAATTTTCTATTTCCCAGATACACTGCAGTTAAGTCACTAATAAATTGTGTTATCTGTGCCTTAAAAACATTCCCAGGACTGGGCGTGATGGCTCACACCTATAATCCTAGCACTTTGGGAGGCCGAGGCAGTTGGATCACAAGGTCAGGAGTTCAAGACCATCCTGGCTAACACAGTGAAACCCTGTCTCTATTAAAAATACAAAAATTAGCTGGGCATGGTGGTGGGCACCTGTAATCTCAGTTACTAGGGAGGCTGAGGCAGAGAATTGCTTGAACCTGGGAGGCGGAGGTTGCAGTGAGCTGAGATTGTGCCTCTGTACTCCAGCCTGGGCGACAGAGTGAGACTCCGTCTCAACAACAACAACAACAACAATAACAAAAAAAATATTTCCACAATCTGACTCCTTGATATTACTTTCACATTCACCCCACTGGTCCAAGCTGCTGTACTGTCCCATCAGCATTCGTGTAGTAGCCTCCTAACTAGTATCTCCACTTCTACTCTTATCAAACACAATCTATTATTAATAAAGCAAGAAGATTAATCCTCTTAAAACTTAAATCACGATTCCAATCAGAAAGCTGCAGTAAATACTGTTATGGCTATCTATTGCTGCATAACAAATCATGCTAAAACGTAATAGTTTTAAACAAGTTATTATCTCTCTCTGTGTTGACTGGTGTTAGCTGAGTGGCTCTAGCTTGAGGCCTCTCTTGTGGGTTTTGGATGCTAACAGATAGTGCCTGGGACTGGAGTCATCTGAAGGACTGAGTGGAAGGATGTCCTAGATAACTCATCCTCATGGCATTTGACTGGAAGTTCAGCTAGCTGTGAGATTGTCTATGCTTCTCTCCATGCGAGTTTGGTTTCTAAGAGCATGATGCCTAAGTTTCAAGAATGAGTCTTTCACATAACGGGAAGTAGAAGATGACATTCTACAAACTGGGACCCAGAAACTGTCACAGTGCTACTTCTTTTGCATTCTGTTGGTCAAAGTAGGCACAAATTCTACTAAAGTTCAAGGAAAGGAAACACATACCCTGCCTCTCAATGGAAGAAATGTCAAACCTGTTGAGACCATGCTTAATCTGCCATAGTTCCCATATTATTCATAGTAAAAGGCAACATTATTGCAGTCATCTTCAAAGCCCATTGTATGAGGACTCAAGATACCTTTCTGATCTCATCTTCTACTAACCTCCCCTTTCTTACTTCATTCTAGCTACTCCTCAAAGCTGTAAAGCTTTAGTGTTTGTTATTTCCTCTTTCTAGAATCCCTTTCCCTCAGGTGTTTATATATCCACATGGCTTGATCCTTCTTTTAATGTCTGTTTAAATGTAACCTTCTCAGGGAAGCCTTCTCTGACAACCCAATGTGTGTGTGTGTGTGTGTGTGTGTGTGTGTGTGTGTGTGTGTGTATACACATATATTTGTTGTCTGACTCTTATCAATAGAAGGAAGACGCAAAGTGCAGGGAATTCTCACAATTTTATTTACTTCTGCATTTGTGGTGTCTAGAATAGTGCTTGGAACATTAAACAAGCTCAATAAATATACTTTTGGAATGAAGAAACATACTGCGTTTCTTTAATTCCTAGCAGTAGATTTATTCCATTTAACTGCAACAATTAAGGATTTTTCCCACTTGATTCACTTTGAGTTCACAAAAAAAGAAAGAAAAGAAAAAAGAAAAAAAAATCTATTTGTGGAAGGGGTGCTTATTGCCCAAATACTTGATCACACTCAGAGAACAACTCCAGATACATCCAGCATTAAAAGAGTGATCTTCTAAATCTTAAGACAGACAACTGAACTATTAACCCTGCAAAGATGGTGTCGCATTAGGGAGCAAAGGTGGCAGCGGAAGCTCAATTAACTCTTTCACACCACTTTGGAATTTGAAGAATCCAAATAACTAAATTAACTACTTTATAGTGTGTTAAGGTTTTGAGGTTTACAAACCTATTTCCTAAACTTTTTATGTACACAGATGGAAATCATGCTAAATTCAATGAATATTATAAGCTTAGAAGCCATCCATTGAAGGCTTTTTGTTTCTCTTGATCTTTAGTTCAGTTCTCTGTTCATCGAACCGTTTTGCTCCCAGGAAACACATAGAGCATTTACATGTAAGCATTCACTCTGGGCCTTCATGTATGAAGCCCTCCTAAGATTTCTCACCACAAGCTCAGTTTCATTTAAAACTACAAGATATAAGGAAATTCTTGAACTTTCAAAAGTACTATTTTTATCATGAGTATGAGTCATTATTAAACATTATGAAGTTCACAATTAATTAATTCACATTTTATTGTGATTGTTGCTGATTTTTTTTCAGGACTATGCTCTCCACACACCATAGTTTGAAACATTAGGAAAAATACTGTTGGTATAGCTTGTATACGAAACATGCAATGAAGTTTTCCAAAGGCGCTTTTGCCTGAACAACATTTGAGCCCTGTCAGTGAGACCTCAGCACTATGTGTCAAATGAACTAGAGGGGAAGCTTCTAATATAAATATGGTATTGAAGACAAAGTCACTGGGCTCTTTGCAGCAGGGTCAACTAAAGCCAGGAAATATGTCCCACATTTTATCTGAAGATCAGCATAGAACGGCAACCCCTGCTCCATCTGTGAAAGGTTAAAGTGATGCTCTTGCAGATGCAAAGAGGCAGAGGGCAAGTTTGGCAGGAAGAAGGGTGACACTGCAAAAAATGTCATTTAAAATTGTACTGAAGGATGTCCAGTAACTTCTAGCCATTTGCTTCTCCTGGTATTAGGAGATGATTATTCACTTTGCAGCAGATTCCAGAAACTGTTTCATATTCAGTAGGTCAACGTGTTTCGGAATCCTGCATTGATTACAATAATTCCAATTCTGTTAGCTTTTATTGAGAGCTTACTCTGTGCTATAACAATCAGCTGAATGAAGAATTATGTCACTAATCCTAAAACAGCACCAGGAGGCCCTTTAATTTTTTTTTTTCTAATGCATATTAATCTACCCATGTTAGTCCATTTCTGCTAAAAACACCAGCCAGCATCGTCTCTCGCTTAAAGTATTTTAGTAACATCCAGGTAGCTCTCCCTGTTTCCATTCTTACACCTTAATCATTTCTCTATATAGCAAAGAGATGAATGTTTTTATGGTCATGATATATCCTTGTGTGATCTGTGCCCTGCCTACTCTATCAGCTTAATTTTATATCACTCTCCCCTCAATTTCTGTGTTCCACTTGTATTAGTCTTTTTCTTTTTGTAGTTCCTTGAATATTTCTTGTCTCTTCATCACTTACAGATATTTTCCTACAGAAGAAAGATCTCTATACTTATTCCTTCTCCCTGTCCCTAGAATATTCTATTCTTCCTTGTCCCAAATCTCATTAGACACTTTTTAAACCATATATTCCTTCTTACTCGCATTTAGAATAACTGCATGTCAACAGTCCTTGGACAATTAATTTGTTTTCATCTCTGATGCAGAAGAATGCAAGCTTTGAAAGGGCAGAGAACACATCTTTTTGTTAATTTCTTACTTCCTTGGCAAGCAATTGTATCACCTACACATAATTAGCACCAAATATAAGTCTTCAAATAAATGAAAGGCCCTTTATGCCTATAATATTAGGAAAAATGGACGTTTTGAATGAGAAGAATCACTTTTACAGAGACGATAACACATAAAAACAGGTAAAGGATAGTCTTTGGAGGCACACCATCATAATCTTAGGGCCAATCTTAGGTAATAATAATGACTCCCAAAGAGAATGACCATGGAAAGTAGCAGGAACTTACAAGCAGAACTGAGAGTCATTCCATATATATATAAGATTACACACACACACATATATATATATAATTCCAAGGCAAATTAAGATTCGACTGGGCAAGGAAAGGCATCAATGTGAAATAGATTGCAGATTCCTCACTTGAAATATGCATTTCTCCTCTTTGGATATGTCAGAGTTTAATTGTAAGTTAACATAACATATGTATATTCAGGTGCAGCATCAGTTCACTTTTAAAAGAAGAAATGTTTTTCTGTACTCCAAAAAACATTGACAGAAGCGATGAAGATTAATGATTGTCCATGCTGACGTGAAGTTTCTGAGGCACTTGGTTCAGGAGCCTGCTCACTTTCCCGTAATGTGTTTTCCTTCCTTAGCTGAATGTGCTATTCTCTTCTGTTGTTCTTGGACTTGTTTCCCTGACATTTCCTTCTCTGTCCCTTCTTGAATGCTCTGTGTTTTTCCAGTGTTCTATCGTAAGCCTTCTACTTACCTTATCTCATCTTCTTACCTTATTTTCTACTTACCTTATCTGATCTTCTCCATTGACTGGGCTTTAATCACTAAAATTTAAAACAAATAAAATCATAGTTTCTTCTTTCTTTCATGTTGGCTTCTCAGATACATCATTTCCTACTCAAACTATCTGTTGAATGTTTATTATGAGCTAATGCGTTATCCACTGAGTTGGCAATCTGGAACAAAATGGGCACAAGATATGTGCCCTCACTAAATTTATGAATGCAGAAGAGACTGCAAGCCAATACATATAAGCAAAATAATAAAAATCAGATAGGTTATGATTCTGAAAAAAAAAAAAAATCTAGACTATGTTATGTAAGAGGAAAGCACAGGAGACATAAATTTGTTGGGGTCTAGTCTAGAATGACCTTTCTAATATAGGGGACTTCCAGCTGATTTCTGAGGGCTAAAATATTTTAGACAGGCCAATAACATGAAAAGAGAAATCTGGCCCAAAGACAAGAACGAAGCTGTGTGTTTAAGGTGAGACAGGAGTTGTGTTAAAAAGACAATCTGTAACCAGCCTCTGGTTCACAAAATCTCCAATCATCGGGAAATTAAATTAAATATCGGGGGTACAAAAGAACATGGGGGTTTGTGGATATACAAAAACCCAATACCTTGGAGGTGACAGGAACTTCAATGGGTACCTGTGTGGACAAGGTACTAATTGTTACTACGTTGGAAGATTTGATGGTGCTTCCTGTAGTCCAGCTCGACATTGAGTTAAAGCTATTGAAAGGACTTCCCAGATGATTTCGGGGAAGGGACTCGCTAGAGCAGTGTTCAGCAAATTGTGGTCCATGAACTGAATGCCTGTTTTTACATATAGTTTTTGCAAGCACAGCTACACTCATTTGTATTACCTGCCACTGCCTTCATGTGACAATGGAAGATGCGAATAGTTACCCACAAAGCCTAACATATTTTCTATCTGTATTTTTTTTTCAGAAAAAGTTTCCTAATCACTGCTGTGACCCTTACTTTCTGTTCCTTGCATCTAGATTGTCCTTAAAGTCATCTTTTGACTGACAGAACCCCTAACTTATCAAGTCGCAGTTCATGTCACTGTGCTGAGAAGACTTTAAAGAGTGCCTTTCTACCCTCACCCCACAGAGCTGATCACTCCTATCCTATCCTGCACTGCAATTATCATAGTACCTCAATTGCAACATTTCTTCTTCTAACAGGCTCTGAGTAATTTGAGGCCAAGACCTGTGTCACACTGACTTCTGTATATCTCACATACTTTGCAGTGTATCTTGCATATCGCAGGGCAAATTAAGATTCAACTGGGCCAGGAAGGGCATCAATGTGAAATAGATTGCAGATTCCTCACTTGAAATATGCATTTCTCCTCTTTGGATACGTCAGAGTTTAATTGTAAGTTAACATTATTCTGCAATCACAGGTCTCATCAAGAATGTCAAGATTGTTTTATACTCGTTTGCTTCAGAGACCGTAACAGTCAACTGGCTCTATTAACACAAATGACCAGGGTGATTTTCAAATGAAAGGTTTATTTTCGCCAGTTCTGTGAATTAAATCATTTGGATATTTTGCATTTCCATAAAATGCTAATAGATTCACTAATGTAATCCAGCAGTCCTCCTCTAGATATGCAATTAAAGTCCACTCCCATCTCAGCCACCATTTATCAGAAACTTGCTGGCCCTGAAGGTCATCAGAATTTAGCACCAACCGAATACAGAGAGAGCAGATGTCCTTTTGTAGAGAATTACCCAAATAAATTTTTCTGAACAAAGAATTAACACAAAGCATTATAATAACTCACAAATAGTTCTCAGGTGGAAGGTGGTTTTCAAGATAACTATTAAGAAAAATAGAATTTCAATCATAAATGTTCACAAAATTTTCTGTTGATTTCAAATAGCAAATGAGTTGGAATTGCTATTCCCTGATCAATTTGTGCCAAAATCATCAGAAAATAGTTACTGCAATTTCATATTTGGTAGGATTTTATTTTTATTCTTAGCAAATACTTTGTCTCATTCGACACTGAGATATTTCTCATAATAATTGTAGAAAAGTAGTAAAAGAGACAGTCCCTATAGATTTCCTCCCAAAAAGGCTAAGCCTCTCTAGATAACAATAAAGAGTCTGCAACAATGACCTTGATTTAAGATGTAGTGGTCAAGGCCCAACAAAATGATCAGAATTCCTTTGTAGGAGTATATTCCAAATGATAAGTTCTGTTATCTGTTTTCCTTAAAATGTTTCTTTACTATAAGTACTTGTGAAATAAACAAACAAAAATATAGAACAAAAGAGAAAAGACTCAAAATGCCCTGGAGGTAAATTTTTTAATAAAAGTTCATGTGGCCATACTTACAATAATTCATACACAGCTTTAACCACCTGAAATCTTATGTAACCATTTTCCTTCACTCCAGAGACAGGTGGCTGGAAGGAAAGTCTTGGTCTCAATGCTCATTCTCCTCCTCGTCTCTCTCTTTTTGTCTTCAGTTCACTGGAATTCCCTTAACTAGGGGGACTCTCTGACTCAGGCTTTGCCCAAAGACAGATCAGAGTAAAGGTCTTGTTATCCAGACCATAATCTTTCCTCTCCCACTGTGGCTGCTGCTCCTCTGTTTCTCCTGCCCTCTGTGAGGTATGCAATAGCATGGTGCCACTTTAAACCAAACTTCCTCACTGTGCTGTCCTCTGGAACTTCTCTCAGGATAGCATTTCTCCTTCGATCATCAACCTCAACAAGAAGCTTGAGACTTTCTAGTCTGGTAAAGAATCTCACTCTTGGTGAAATATTTTCAGTTGTCTCATTGATCGCATATTTCTGTAGTGTTGCTGATTACACTGATGACCTTGTGTGCAACACTCAAGTCTAACATCTTGCTGTGGTCTGTCTTTCCATCCACTATTATACCTATTATTCTCTATTTTTAATGTGTACTCTGGTGGTATTATGATACTACAAGATGGAGATTATTAGCTTCACATCCTCAGTGCAGAATCTTAGGCTGAGAGAGGTTAAGTTGAATGTCCAAAGTCACCAGTTAGCTGCCAAAGTCAGTATCCGAACTCAGATATAATTTTAAAATATGAATGAGCTACAATATTAAAAATCAACAGGCTCTGTATGAAAATCTGGAGCTTTTGTTGAATTATCAGATGCTCACAGTATCTCATGAACTTGCAACAGCCAATTAACCGGTGTAAAGTACTGTGGCATAAATCCACAGTGGCCAGGTCTATGCCAGCCACTCTGAGGTTATAGAGAATTTTTGTAACATGTAGAAGCTGACCTTGGGAAGCTGAGAATCTTATTGAAGAGAATGAACAATGGTACAAGAAACATTTTCAGAATTGTAGATCATAATCTGGTGCTAAAATAATTGGAAGGGAAAATGCATTAGTGACTCTCAACAACACAATTGGAGAAAGAAATAAATATTGGCCAGAATATCAATGAAAGTCACATGAATGAGGTGACTCAGAGGAGGTACGTTAGTCTGTGGATAGTAAGTCTGGGTTAATCTATTATTAAATTATTAGCCTGGGTCTCCTCGGAAGCAGACAGTGAGACAAGGACTTGACTTCAAGTGGTTTGTTTGAGATATAATCCCACAATATAATGATTAAAAAGTGCAAAAGGAGGACAGGGAAAGAAGAGAATCAGGAAAAGAAAAAAAAATAGCAAGCCATTTAATATGTGGAAAACTAAGCATGTTACTACTGTAGACAATTGCAGTTTAATACCACTGGGAATTCTGGCAGACCATATACAATATACATCAGAGTTGCCCCAACTGAGGAATGAGAAAGATGAATCTGCCATTGACTAAGGGCTACTCCAAGTGGTATGAACTCTTCAATGCTGTTGGTCACCTGTACACAGATGCAATTTGCTCTGTTAGACAGAGAAGATTTCAACGTGGCTGTGTTTTTCATTCAGAGATGCAGAGATGAGTGCTATGAGGATGTGAGTGGGTCACTGATAGTCAGCAATAGGTAGGAGCAAAAAACAAAGAGAGAGAGAGAGAGAGAGAGAGAGATAGTTTGGAAAAAGAAGAGGAAAAGACAGGTATTTTTAAATGATAGAAATTTAAGTATGCACATGAAGGTAAAGTGACTCCAAATAATCACCCTATTTTATATCATTTTATAATGTACAAATTGCTTTCACATACGAAATATTAAATTGAGTACTTGATATGCTATTGTGAGAGGACTAACAGAGGAGACCAAATCTCAGAGGCCTTATTGAAGAGTGATGAAAACTAAAACTGAGTAAGTCTGTGTTCTAGATACCCCACAAAGTAGATCAAAAGATTAGTCCTTCTCATGGCAGAGAAAAGGAGCACTGGTGGATTGCATAGGGAAGGGCTATGATAAATGCAACATTTCAGAAGGATTTTTGACAACTATGTAGCCATTTATTCATTTGTTGCAGAAATATGTTAGTCACCCTCTATATGCCAGATGCTGAGAAAGAATAAAAGTGTGAATAAGATGCAAGAGATGCACATGCAGACAAATAACAGCAAGACTAAGGGTAGGTGAAAAAGAAGAAAAACTGTGACACAAATGGGGCATTCGTTGGTGGCAGAAGAAACTGGAATTCAGAGAGTAGACAGAGTATTTTTTGTAGTAAATCCATTGGCGGTTCTGTGACTTCCTAAAACAGGAGAGTATCAGGGGGATTGTAGAGAAAATGATGGAGAATGTAGCAGGCATTGTTAGTTGCCTAAACCAGTAGACTTGCTAACAAAATTCCAGTTTATTTGGGAATATAATGGGGCCAGCCCCAGAGATGAAAATATGATACACCTGAGACAATCAATCAAAACAATTTCATTTCCTTTGCCTGATATATCCATTTTCGCTTGAAGCTAGAAGACACTGTGTGGAACTACATATAGCCAAAGAGATATTTTCAGAAATATGGTGGGGATGGAGGTATGAGTGTAGTTCTTTCTGATAAAAATACATATCGTGTGTTCCTACCTTGAATATTGAAGCATAGTCTAAGAACATGATTCTTAGACCTTTTCTTGTGGCTAGGTGTAGTGACTTGAATAAAGAAAAAGAGGCAATATGATCACAATAGCTGAGCAAAATGATGGGGGAAATGCCTGAGCTCCTGAACCAGCCCTGTAATTACAGGCCACTGTTTTTTGTTTGTTTGTTTGTTTGTTGTTGTTGTTGTTGTTTCCTTCTACTTTAAGTTCTCGGGTATATGTGCAGATCATGCAAGTTTGTTACATAGGGTATACATGTGCCACGGTGGTTTGTCATACCTATCAACCCATCATCTAGGTTTTAAACTTTGCATGCATTAGGTATTTGTCCTAATGCTATCGCTCCCCTGCCTCCCTCCCCCGACAGGCCACAGTGTGCGATGTTCCCTTCCCTGTGTCCATGTGTTCTCATTGTTCAACTCCCACTCCTGAGTGAGAATGTGCAGTGTTTGGTTTTCTGTTCCTGTGTTAGTTTGCTGAGGATGATGGTTTCCAGCTTCATCCATGTCTCTGCAAAGGATTTGCACTCATATTTTTATGACTGCTTAGTATTCCATGGTGTATATGTGCCACATTTTCTTTATCCAGTCTGTCATTGATGAGCATTTGGTTTGGTTCCAAGTCTTTGCTATTGTAAATAGCACTGCAATAAACATACGTGTTCATGTATCTTTATAGTACAATGATTTATAATCCTTTGGGTGTATACCCAGTAATGGGATTCTGGGTCAAATGGTATTTCTGTTTCTAGATCTTTGAGGAATCGCCACACTGTCTTCCATAATGCTTGAACTAATTCACACTCCCACAACACTGTTTTGTTTTGAATTTATGATTATTTGGATTTTTCTAGGCACTCTTATTCAATATTCTACTATAAGTAACTACAATCTTTCCTGTCACAATAAGTGTAACACTTTATAAAAGCACTGTCCTAAAAGAAACAGAAATGGCAAGTGGCAGTGGGTTTAGTTGGTGACATATTTAAATTAAAGTAGTAGTTCTCAAAGTGAATATGATATAAGTGGTTCCAAAATCCCACATGGAAGAGTCATTCTAAGTTGACCAATAAGATTTGAGTAATGTCTCATGTACAACAGGAAAGGAGGTTTCTAATAGAATGCCTAAAATAATTTGCTCTTGTCATTCTTTTTGTCAACGTTTTTTTCTAAGTTTTTTGGCTAAAGACAAAGAAAACATACGTATGATATTGCAAGTGAATCACATATTAGATAGTTGATACCTTGCTTCAAATAATTGAGACTCTAAAAATATTTTGGCTAGAAAAATAACCTAAAATATAGCAGGTGAAACAAAATATTGGAAAAAATATAAGCTTTAGAATTAGGTCCATTAAACAAGCACTTAAACAATGCAGCTAGATGTTACAGTTCAACAGCAGTTGATGTGAAAATGACATATGTTATTTGGCTACTTTAAAACTCAATGTAAGTCAAATGTACATTCATTCATTCATTCATTTATCCAAGCCTCATGTTAGATAATGGACATAGGCACACTCATAAAACAAGACACCCCAAGAACTTAAAATGTGTTGAAGGGTTTAATAAGTAAATTACTGATCACAATACGATTGATAAATGTTTTAGTGATACTATACTTGAAAGGTATATGTACATATATATAGAACCTTTCCTTTAGTAGTTAAAATACACCCTAGCCAACATACTAGCTATTAATAACATCATAAAGTTCCTAAATATCAAACCTCTATTTATTTATTCCCCAAATAATTATTAAACACAAACTATGTGTAAGGCTCAAGATGAGAGGCTTTATCAACTAGGATTTACATTCGTGTAAAAGATGGATAAAGAAAAGGAATGAGAATTGACCATTGGATCTGGGGGGATGGCAGTAGTTGGGAACTTTGTCAATTCAGTAGATGGATGTGGATTAAAGAATAACTGAAGATAATGAGGTAAGCAATGGAAGGAAGTAAGCACAGAAAAATTATGTTAAAAGTTTGTACATACAGTCCACTGAGAAATGAAGTTGTAGTTGGAGAGGCAGCTTATCTGAGGAGGATTTTAAAAATAAACAATATCATAGCTCATGTGTAACAGGAAATCTCATGGAGAAGGTGAATTTGACGATAAAAGAGGAAGAAGGGATTAGTATGAAGAATCAAGATATAGAGTAAGTCAGAGAACATGAAATGATAGTTCTTCTTTACACATGTAATGATAGCTCTCCCATTTTAAAAGAAAATAATACAGAATGTGTGAGTATATTTGAAGGTGGGTTTGTAGAATTAGTGATCTTCTAAGTGCTACTATTTTCTCAACAAAATAAGAAGCAGGCCACCTTTTGAGGCTAAGAAGTGGAAAATTTGATAAGAAAGAAGAGATTTAATACAATATTTTGTCAATCAGGATACACCATATGATGTTAAAGTAACAAACAAGTTTCAGTGGCTTAATACATAATGTATTTCTCAGTCATGTTAAACGTACAGCATATGTTAGCAAGGAAATCCTTCTTACTGTAGTAATTCAAAGACCAAGGTCTACAAAGAATCTATCTTAACACATTACTATAAACACATTGACACAGTGAAAAGGGAATGTGTTCACTGTGCACTGACTTTTAAATCTTCTGCCTGTGCTGATTGTTATATGGGTTACAAAATAAGTAGAGTTATGTAATATAATATGCATATCTAACACAAAAATTAAGTCATGTGTTCTTGGTTGGAAGTCATTTAAGAATAGGAATTACATTATATAGCAATCATACAATAGATACATTCAATGCATCTTAGCAAATCTATGACAAGTCATTTTAAGACCATTTCCTGATTCTTAATAATGTTTGCAAGTTATAGATAATCTATGTCACTTTCAATGGAAATTTTGGGTTATCTCTCTAAACATTCATTTTAGAATCTATTTCTGATGTAAGATGCAAGTGAAAACTAAGACTTTCCAGCCAGGTGTGGTGGCTCACACCTGTAATTCCAGCACTTTTGGAGGCTGAGGCAGGAGGATCACCTGAGGTCAGGAGTTCAAGAATAGTGTGGCCAATAGGGTGAAACCCCATCTCTACTAAAAATACAAAACAATTAGCCAGACGTGGTGACACACACTTGTAGCCCCAGCTACGTGAGAGGCTGAGGCAAGAGAATCACTTGAACCTGAGTGGCAGAGGTTGGCAGTGAGCTGAGATGGCACAACTGCACTCCAACCTGGGCGACAGAGCGAGACTCCATCAAAAAACAAACAAACAAAACTAAGACTTTCCACCTCAAGTCACTTATAATTTAAATCACAGTCTTATTTGATAAATATTTAGCTTAGCAAATCTTCACAAGAACCTTAGTGAGAAGTGGTTAATTTGAAAGATAGAATTCATCCACACTAATAGTCCATTTGTTCATTTCTACATCTAAATTCGTACCACTGGGCAAGCTGCTCATTGGGCTCCTTACAGATTTTAAATTTCATTAGGGTAGCAAAAATCAAGTGTATTTCTAGTGAAGAGTACATAAATCTACAGCATATGGTCACTTACTACAGCAATTCAAGTCAGACTTAAAGCCTATTGTAAGAAATCAAGTATTTCTACTAAAGTAAGTTTTTGGAGAACCATGTTATTACGTCAGAAAGAAGCCAAACAATAACAACTGAAATATCTTCAGGAATTGACTTCCAAATAGAGAAACAGCTAGGTATACATAGCTTGTAAGCCAATGAGGAAGGAGATTAAGAAAACCACCTAACATCATCTGAAGCATATGATATGTAAATATCACAGGAGAGAAGTTAAAAGGTATTATTCAGGAATATTGAACACATACATATTATGAAAACATTTCTTGCAAAAAAAAAAATCACTGAGCCACTGAGCACAGAGATTAATCTCTTATGGAAAACATTGGAAACCCAGTTGCCTGAACCAATTAAAATTGAATTGACCACAGTAACATTTTACATCAGCTAACAAACAGGGCTCAGGTAGGAAGAAATATCCAATGGATTATTTCCTTACTCAGATATCAATGTTTTTGTGAAATGAATCTGCAGAGAATAAAACATTACAGTCCCCAATATAATCTACTCATTTATTTTAAGTAAAAAAATTGTTTCCTTCACCCTCTAAGTACGGGAAAATATATGAACATAAACAGAGAAGGGTAGTAATTACAGAAGGAAGTGTTTGTAACAAAACAGAGCAGGAGAAAATTCAGTATGTGAACAGACTTTCAAGTAATGGGTAGAAGGAGAACATAGTTGGGTTAGATGACTGGTGAAAAATGAAATTTAGAAGCTAAATAGATGTCCCTGAATTCACTCCATTCACCCAGGAAATCTCATATTATAAAGTCAAGATCAAAAACAAATTAAATGAATAAACATTTCCCATTTAATTTTATCAATACAAGCATCAAATCTGAGAATAGTTATTGGGAAACTAGAAACACTCAACTAGAATATCTGCATTGATCATTATCATCAAATGATGACTTCACTACCCAGCCCTATTTTACTAAAGGTAGAAAAATGCCTAAGGAAAATCTCAGAGCTCTTTAAACAGCAAGAGTCAGAAGTATTTATGGTATCATTCTTCTTTTCTAATGTATGTGGTGAGCTCCCCAGAAGTGGGAGTGAAAAATATTTCAGGAAATTTGATTCCCTAAGTACTGTGACCAATCTCACAGCTCACATCTATCTATGTTTGTTTAAAGCCAGTCCTGATCTTTACTTTGCTAAAAATTAGTTGAATGTTAATCTGCTTAAGAAAGAAATGATGAGAGAACTTGAGCAGAAATTTCTAAATTCCATAAACACGATGGCTAATACCTTCAGATTCCACTTTTGAAGAAACTTCTGTAAATGTTTGGGATCCACCTTTTTCTCTGTTGCCACCATAATACAGGTTAAGTAAAAAGCAAGTAAAACCAAAAGGGTGAATAAATTTAAATAATAAAAATATAAGTATAGGCCGGGCATGGTGACTCATACATGTAATCCCAGCATTTTGGGAGGCCGAGGCAGGCAGATCACGAGGTCAAGAGATGGAGACCATCCTGGCCAACATGGTGAAAACGTGTCTCTACTGAAAATACAAAGATTAGCTGGGCATGGTGGTACCCGTCTGTAGTCCCAGCTACTTGGGAGGCTGAGGCAGGAGAATAGCTTAGACTCGGGGAGCAGAGGTTGCAGTGAGCCGAGATTGTGCCACTGCACTCAGCCTGGTGACAGAGTGAGACTCCATCTCAAAAATAGTAAAATAAAAATAAAAATAAATTAAAATAAGATAAAAAGGTGTATAGTAGGTTGCTGCTTCACAAAACCTAAAATTATAAGTGGAATGGCATGACCTTTACTACTTTGGATATATGTTTTTTTCCTACATTTTGAAGCCAATCTGCATTGCAATGTACTATTCTAAGAAAAAGCATATTGATAACCTATTGATTTCAGGCATAGTGTTTCAATGCAAACTGTAAATAGTATATAAAGCAGATCTAGGATGAAAGAGGAGATGAGTGGTTATAGTCTGTAGTCTATGGTGTTAGATAAGAATAAAGAGTGCTTATCCTAGTTCCTGCGACAGAAAAGTAAAGGGAAAAAAGGGCTGTCATTAGTCATCAACTGAAACTGAATCTTAAAAGTTTGGCCTTTCCAAAAATCTGATTTGCTCTTTCCCAAAGTGATATGAGGTTTGAAAATGAGATGATTGTGCCTGGAGAGGAAGTGGGTGTGGGTTCTGTGGCTTCCAGACAGCGGAAGAGAAATCATTGTGTCTCAAGCCAGGGTTATGTTTTCCCAGGCTTGGGAATGTTGATGGGACTTAGGCAAAGGCAAGAAGACAAACTGGTCGTTGGCCTTTTATTTTTCCTCCCTCAGGTCAGCCGCAAGGAATTAGGTATAGAGAAAGGCAGAAATAAAAGTAAAGGAGACCCATCTTTTAACCTCTCAAAACCTGGTTCAAGATGTCATAAATGCAGCTGCCAGAAATAAAGAGAAAGGAAGTGTATCGGAGTCTAAGAAAAGCAGAAGAGGAAGGGAGGCTTTGAAAAGCCACCATAGTAATCAGTAATCTGTTTGACATCTGGCAAAGAGACACATCTGCAGGGGGCAACTGGGATGAGTAATTGAACTTTGATTTCTACATTTTCACTGAATGTCTATGTTTAGCACCTAAATTTTAAACACAGAACGATTTTTGGAAATGCACTCTTCTCTGAGAGGTTGTTTCATGGGATACAGGAAACATCTGGAGTTAGATCAAGTAAGTTTCATGGCTGCCCAGACAACTGGTGTTTGTACTGTTTCGTTATGGTCCTATAATGGATAGTTAAAATTCATTTGAGGGTTTTCCTAAATGTATATGGCTATGCCAGCATTTCTCAGAATCCAGCCAGAAACAAGAAAAAAGCTACCTCAAAACACATGTCAGACAAGGGAATAGAATCCTAAATTGAGCACCTGCAATAGAGGACTAATTTATTTAAAGTTAAAGGACACCTTCCACTTATTAGAATTACTAAAGAACAAGAAATAATTTATCTCAATATATCTTGTGATATTATGAGTAATTCTTCTGTAGATTGAACTTAGTCTATTTTCTTATTCCCTAGCTTCAGATAACCTACAACAAATTGAAACAGAATTCAAGATAATTTGCCTAAAGTGCCTAAAAATGATGCTTTTAAGGTCCATCTTTTAATCCTGTATGAGGCATATTTGCTGGTTTGTAATGAGGCCCCCCACTTCTGCTTCACAATAAACCCAGAAGATGTATGCAAGGGTAGAAATGAGGTAACAAGGCCGGGCGCGGTGGCTCAAGCCTGTAATCCCAGCACTTTGGGAGGCCGAGACGGGCGTATCACAAGGTCAGGAGATCGAGACCATCCTGGCTAACACGGTGAAACCCCGTCTCTACTAAAAAAAAAAATACAAAAAAACCAGCCGGGTGAGGTGTGGCGGGATGCCTGTAGTCCCAGCTACTCTGGAGGCTGAGGCAGGAGAACAAGTGAACTCCGGGAGGCTGAGCTTGCAGTGAGCTGAGATTCGGCCACAGCACTCCAGCCTGGCGACAGAGCGAGACCTCGCCTCAAAAAAAAAAAAAAAAAAAAAAAAAAAAAAAAGAAATGAGGTAACAATGGAAATAACAAATAGTTATTAAGTACATATTTTAATAATGGCTACATTGGCATTCTAGATTAGGAGCCTTAAAATAACTCATATCCCTTTGCTTAGTTGATCCAAAAAGAATTATACACAAAGTTATTTGTCACAACATTATTAATAACAAACAAAACTATAGTCAACTTAAATATCTCAATAGAAATTGGTCAAATTATTTTTAGGACTGGTGTGATGAAATATTACCTAGCTAATATAAATGATATCTTCAGAAACTAGGTAAAATAAACAGAATACTTAAAATGTTAACAATAATTTCCCTTCGGGGGATATAAAACTGTATATAAAGTAATTCCAATATTGTATGTGTAAATACATATGTGGAGGGGAGCTAAATTTACAAAAGCAGGAAGATTCTTCTCATAAAATGTTACCGGTATAGGTTCTTTTTAATATAGCCTGGTAGGTGTAATGAATCATGAGAGGGGCTATGGCAGAGACAGGAGACATTTATGGATGGACAAAGAAAAAGGAAAAGAATCTTTTCAGGAGAATATGACTCAGGAATAAATAGATTAGCTTATGCAGCATAAAGTTTGCAAATTTTATTTTGCAAATAAAAAGGCAGATAAAAATTGTTATGTGTTTAAGTGCAACGAATTCCAAACAGACACGCAGATTCATATTAGTTAGCTAGGGTATTTGAATAAGAAGAGATTCATTAAGAGAACTCAAAATTTGCATTAATTGGGAAGCATTTTTTATTATTTTGTTTATTGTAAATAATAATATAGAAACAACAGGAGCGAAAAAGATAATAGCTAACCTTCCAACAGGTGAGGCCAAGTCTCAGTGTAAGTGCTTCGAATGAATTAACTTATTTAAACCTTAAAGCAACCATATGATTGTACAGGGAAGGAAATGGATAACTCTCAGTTAAAAATGCATTGATCCTGCCGGGCGCGGTGGCTCACGCCTGTAATCCCAGCACTTTGGGAGGCCGAGGCGGGTGGATCACGAGGTCAGGAGATCGAGACCATCCTGGCTAACACGGTGAAACCCCGTCTCTACTAAAAATACAAAAAATTAGCCGGGCGTGGTGGCAGGCGCCTGTATTCCCAGCTACTGGGGAGGCTGAGGCAGGAGAATGGCGTGAACCCGAGAGGCGGAGCTTGCAGTGAGCCGAGATCAGGCCACTGCACTCCAGCCTGGGCAACAGAGCGAGACTCCATCTCAAAAAAAAAAAAAAAAAAAAAAAAGCATTGATCCATAGATTGATCCATAGATAGATACATAGATAAATAGATGCATGTGTGCACGCATATGCATGTGGGAGCATTCAGTTAGTAGGAAAGAGAGTTGAGATCTAGGCAATCTGACTTCAGTTGCCTACTCTTGTATCATTGACAGTTATACTATATGTATTAGTCCGTTCTCATGCTGCTAATAAAGACATACCCGAGATGGGGTAATTTATAAAGGAAAGAGGTTTAATTGATTCACAGTTCAGTGTGGCTGGGAAGGCCCTGGCAATTTATAGTCATGGTGGAAGGTAAAGGGGAAGCAAGGCACCTTCTTCACAAGATGACAGGAAGGAGAAGAGCTAGTGAGAGAAATGCCAGACGTTTATAAAACCATCAGATCTCTTGACACTCACTTATTATCACAAGAAGAGCATGGGGGAAACCAACCCCATGATTCAATTACTTCCACCTGGTCCCTCCCTTGACAAGTAGGGAATATAGGGATTACAATTCAAGGTGAGATTTGGGTGGGGACACAGAGCCAGACCAAATCACTACACTAACCCCTCTTAGTTAGAAGTATTATTTTTCTAATTAAAGATATAAATAGCATTTTTAAAAATCTGAATGACTAATATAAAATATGCCCATACTTGCTAAATGAAGAAGGTTTTCTTATTCATTGAAATATCAAAAGAAGATTTTAAAAATAAAATGAAATGAAAAAGGGAGAATATAAGAGACTCACCATTGACTCTGGGTCTCTTCCTTCATGTAACTCACAGGCTTCCAAAGCTCTTATCCAAGTTAGGGGTGAGTTACCCATCAGGACTAGAGAGGAAAAGGAGAAAGTGAAAGGAGATGTATAATAAGATAGAAGGGGATTCAGGAACTTTGCATAATATTTTAGATAACTAACTGTATGTTTTTGCATGCTGTAACTATCAGTGACCTGGGGAAAACTCATGTTCACTTTAGTGTTGTTGTTACATTGGTTTGTGACATTTGATAGCTGCCTGGCTTATTAGTGCTTCTGTTATTCTTGTTATCCAGTCATGATGACAACTGACCCTGTTGTAATTCTCAGGCATCAACAGTATGATGCAACTGGCCCTGTTGTAATTCTCAGGCTTAAACCAGAGTACACAGTTTTGTTTTACTCTTATTCTTATTAGGGAGAAAAACAAGTCAAGGCAAATAAATAATTGACATAGCATAAATAGAAGACACTATTCTTTATTTCATAAATTGCTAAGGATTAAAAAATAACAAATAGAAAAGTGTCAAGTGTCATTACAACACCATAGGATTTCAATAAATTCAAGATTTTATCCTTCTCTCTGATCTTTATTAGATCAATTTCAAAATTTATTCAATTATTTTCCTCCATTCTACCTATCAAGTACCCAATCTGATAAAATAATTCAAATAGCTTGATGTGTGGTATGCTCGTTAATTCATTAAGCATTTACAGAGAATCTGCTAAGTGCCAGACACTGGAAAAATCCTAGGGCATACAGTTGTGAAACAGGCAAATGTGTTTTTATTTTCATTGGATGATAACCTAAGTTTTTGGATGTGAGAAGGAAGCAGAAAAAAATTGAGTGTTTAAGAACTCAAGCTCTGAAATCAGCCTGCCTAGTTCAAATCCAATCTCCAACTTTTACCAACAGTAAACTTTAGGTAACCTACTTAGCCTCTCTATAAATATTCTGTGTATTTATTAAGTGGGAATAATACTAGGTAACTCGCTGGGTTGTTGAAGAATACAATTTGAGACCAGACACAGTGGCTTATGCCTGTAATCCCAGCACTTTGGGAGGCTGAGGTGGGAGGATCACTTGAGGCTAGAAGTTTGATACCAGCCTGGCCAACATGGTGAAACTCCAAGACTCTGTCTCTACTAAAAGTACAAAAATTAGCCAGGCATGGTGATGTATGCCTGTAAGCACAGCTACCTGGGACACTGAGGCATGACAATCACTTGAACCTGGGTGGCAGAGGTTGCAGTGAGCCAAGTTCGCACCACTGCACTCCAGCCTAGGTGACACAGCACAGCAAGACTCTGTCTCCAAAAAAAAAAAAAAAAAAAAAAAAAAAAGGGCTTGGGAGTGGTGGAATTACACACCTGAACACGCCTGTAGTCCTAGCAGTTTGGGAGGCTGAGGTGAGCAGTTCCCTTGAGCCCAAGAGTTCTAGATTAGTCTGGGCAACATGATGAAAACCTGTGATATGATTTGGCTGTGTCCCTACCCAAATCTTGAATTGTAGCTCCAGTAATTCCCATGTGTTCTGGGAGGGACCTGGTGAGAGGTAATTGAATCATGGGGGTGGATCTTTCCTGTGCTGCCCTAGTGATAGTCAATAAGTCTCACATGATCTGATGGTTTTATAAAGGGGAGTTCCCCTACACAAGCTCTCTTGCCTGCTGCCATGTAAGACATGACTTTGCTCCTCATTTGCCTTCAGCCATGATCGTGAGGCTTCCCAAGCCGTATGGAACTGTGAGTAAATTAAACTTCTTTTCTTTATAAATTACCAAGTCTCAGGTAGGTCTTTATTAGAAGTGTAAGAACAAACTAATACACCCTGTCTCTACTAAAAAATAAAAAATTTAGCTAGGTATGGTGGTGCATGTCTGTTGTCCTAGCTACTCAGGAGGTTAAGGAGGGAGGATCACTTAAGCATGGGAGGTAGAGGCTACAGTGAGCTTTGATGGCACCACTGCACTCCAGCCTGGGTGACAGAATGAGACCTTATCTAAAAAAAAAAAAAAAAAAAAATTAGAGAGTAAGTTAGCACATGTAAAATACTTAGAATCATGCTTTAGTACTGTGAAAATAGCAAATGATTGATAAATGTTAGTTTTATAACTTATTACAATGGACATTTTTACCAGGGCCTCCAACTTAGTCATGAGAGGAGATAATTTGGAGTAAAGACCCTTTGCTAGTCCTCTACAAAGCTGTCTTCTTTATATATAAAGTATATATATAAAGTATAATGTGTATACACATATATAAAATTTTTATATACACACACACACAAACACACACACACACACACACACACACACACACCCTGGATCCTGTGACTGGAAGCGAGAAGATCTGTTGATGTTTGGATCTGAATAGTGATTTTCAGAAAAAGATTGTTATCTTGCGATGTCTACTAGTAATACTCATCTGGACATTGCAGAATTATGGAGAGAAATACAAATTATGGATGACAGAAAGAGATTTTAGCCAAGGCCCTAAAGAACAGCTTACCATTATCAACTGCTTAGTTTGAAATAGTTACTCTTAAAAGCACTTTATGGCAATTAAATTGTTTCATACTCACAACATGGCCCTGGTAGTGAGTTTTAGCGTTTTAAACATTTTGTGGAAGTTGTCAGAGTCAAAATAAATTCACTTGTGTTAACAACAAAACAAAACAAAAACCCGAAAAACAGAACCAGAGAAGGCCATGAAGGATTATCATGCATGAATGCCTAGTAACAAAAACAATCACAAAAGACTACAAAAACCACAACCTTGCACAAAGGCCATCACTACCTTACACCAAAAAAACTGCTCAGCAAGTGCCAGCCCAACCTTGGACTGATGCCACCTTTTTTTTTTGTTCCTTGTCACCAAGGATAATTATCTCAGAACAATTAGGTAATACTCTATTTTTCCTTGAAAAACCTTTGCTTTCCTTTGCCTCACTGAATACACACATAGTTTACTATGACACCAGTGTTCCCGTTGCAACACCTATTCCCAAATAAACGTTTTCTTTGAGAAATTCTCGTTCTTCATTATTTAGATCAATGATTTCATAAATTAGGGAATGTAGGCATAGAGAAGTAAAAGGAATTACTTAAGTTCTCGCAGATAGAGGCAGAACCACAGAACCACGCTTCTGACCTAGAGAGATGGAACCAGGCTTTAACACCTACACTCTGCTCCTTCTCTTTGCTTGCCAGTCCAATTAAAATCAATACAAAATATCTAGAAAAATGGATGTACCATCATGCTCTCATAGAGATGTTAGATGCTGAAAAACATGAATCGCTTTCCTTATGTAGAAAATATAAAACTGCTATTCTCAAAAGAAAGCTAAGACATTATAATACATTTATGTAATATCCAGAAGAAAAAATTTGAGAACAAGAGAAAGACATTTCACATTCTGAAGAGATAAATTCCAAATTGTTAACAGATAATAGGTAATCACAAATGAAAAGGTATGAAAATAAGTGCGCACTAAATGAAATACTGACGTTGGGTTGCTACAGTGTCGATCACTTTGGTTGTTTCATTGATAGAAAACTGGATTTTAGAACTCTCTTGGATTTTTAGGTTAATCATTTATCTAAAGTACAGACATAGTCTGGATTGATAATTAAAAACCAGAGACACTGGAACTTTAATATAAGCAAGAACTACATAATGACCATATTTATCCAGATCCTGGTTAGTGTCTGGGAGTTAATGAGCCAAAAGTCTCTAAGAGTATGCAAGTTAGGCTAGATGACCCTTCGATAAGAGTATTACAGATCCAGAGCTGGATAGGCTGTTTAGCCAACTAATCTGCAGATTGCCTTATGAACCAGAAAGTCAGGGAAATAATAAATGTCCTCATTCATCAAACCTTTATTGAGTGTCTATGTATTCAGTTCTATATTTTCCTTAGTAGAAAAATAAGATGTGGCCCTTTTTAGGAGATCTCACCATCATTATAAATACAATATCTAGTGACACTAAAATTTTTCTCCCTGATTTGTGCATGCCCTTAAACATCTAACAAAAATAAATAAATTATTGTGTTAACTTTTTTTTTTTAGCAGAGTTAGGTGGGAGGAGATAAGTTTCACAGAAATTAAATGAGTCTAGTTCAAAATAGAAAAAGAACTATGAATCCTTAAAGATATGAACTCAATGCCAAGTGGAAAAAGAGAAGAAAACGTATTAAGAATGTGACATCCATAATTCTGCTGCCAAACACATGTGTGCATGAAGGAGGGCACAGAAACAGTTTCACCTGGGCCTGAGGACTGAGGCTGCTATGTAAAACAGGGATCCATCTGCCTGTGAACGATGAGGTCATCCCACTGTGTTTCTCTGACACTTCATTGATTGTGTAATGGCATTTGATATCGCTAAGACCTGGTTGTTCTGGAAGCACTGGTGCATTACAGCAGAGAGATGCATTGTGTATGATGAGTCATGCCCCACAAATTTGTGCTCAGTCCCTGTACAGTAAGAAAAAAAAAAAACAACAAGATCAAGTAACAGAGAACTGGGGAGGGAGAAAGTTCTCATTGCAGGCACAAATACACCTCCACTTTGTGCAAGGTAAAGAGGGCTTACACACACTCAGTTTTCCACAGAGTTCTAGTAACTTTCAATAGTCCAAATCCTGGATCAGATGTTAGTCGAATAATAATTCCAATAGAGGAAAAATACTTTTCATCTGTGAGTCATTTTTCAGAAGGGATAATGTCTAAACCTTGTAGCCTCTTCCTGGTTACCCTGAGGTTTGGACGTTTGCCAGGAAGGAAGTAGAAGAATAAACAAGACCAAGGCAAAGAGTTCGATGAGAAACCCTCAGAATTTTTGGAGAGAGGAGAGGAAAAACAATCTGAAACATGAGTATATCCAGAAAATCAGTTCATTTATGTAACCCAGGATGATTGGCAGATATTTGCTGGCTTTCACGAGTCAATCCTCAAACAAGTAAATGGACACACCTCAAGGGAAAAAAAAAATCCTTAAAAGAAAATGTATATGTGACCTTCTTTACCATCCCATTATTTTTAAAGGGGAAAAACCATTACCTGAGACCACAGTCATGGTTTGACAAAGCAAATCTGCTTAACACTCTTCAAACTGTTTTCCATAGAGTGAGATACCAGCATCTTTCCAGGACATCTGTGAATCCTCTAAGATCTGGCCCGAGCCTCTTTCCCATACTTCTTTCCTTCCAAAATTTCCTTCCGTCTCCCCTACACTTCAGTCACTTCCCTCTATGCAGAGTGCTCAAGGGAGTCTTTTCACATTTTCTCCTTTGGCACATTCTCACCTTGAGTGGCCTGCCTTCCACACCTCACCCACTTGGCAAAATCCTCTCTTCTCTCAAAGCACAACTGGAATAGTCCCTCTTTATGGAAAGACATCCATGGCAGCTCCTACTCCATTTCACTTTATCACACACTCCACTGTTTTCACCATTTAATAAAAGTAAAGCTTCTTTTGCATTTACTTTGGGCCAGGCAAAACAAGAGTCTTTTAATATATTAACTCACTTAATCCTAGCACAGCCCTATGGAGGAGGTACTAACACTATCTCCATTTTACAGGTAAGGAGACTGAGGCACAGAGAGTATAAATACATTTCCAAAAATTGCATCACATGTACAAAATAGAGCTGGAATTTGGACTCAGTGTATGCTGACTAATGAGTTCTTTGGTTTCTATCCCAATCATATATTCCATCATACTTGATTTCAAATATTTGTTGACTATTGTCTGCAGTTAAGTGTGAGTGTCTTGAGGGCAGAGTCTGAGCTATATTATGTGTATGTTGAACATCTTTTGCAGAGACTGCACATAGCAGGTACTGGGTAATAAATAATCAGTAAACCAGCAAAGCAAGCAAGAGTAGAAGGAGCATTATATAGGTTGTGAAGTAAAGAATTAAAGATGATAAATCACCCTAGAAATAATATTTTCTGATTTGAAAACTGTTCCAATTTTGTGTTTGTGCATGCATTTTTCCCCAAGTAAGGCAGAGGGCATGGTAAATGACATAACAGAATTAAGGAGGGAGCAAAGAGAAATGGAAAATAGTGATGATCTAAGAAGAGTAAGGAGAGACTCCCAGATTCAGAGAAAGACTGGAGCACACTGCTAGCATGGAGAAGACAGAGAGTATCCCAGTGCTGGCTATAAGCTCATCTCTGTCTGATGCTAGGCTCTGATAACCACAGGTTTCAGGCAAAGGGAAGTACTGGAAAGGTTTTGTTTGAATGAGCTGATTTGCAGGGTAGTGCATGGTCGTTTGGCTTGAAGGAGAAGACCAATGATTCTCTCCCTTGGGGGAGGCAAGGAAACACTGATGACTGCATCAGACCTCTGCCTGGCCATGAGGACTATGTCTAAATCATAAGGAGAGGAGGTTCCAATAGTCCTTTTACAGAGGACACTTTGAGATATTTAATACAAACATATGCTGCTTCAGGGCAGGGGCGATAAAGAACCACTCAACTGGACAGAAGACTATTCTCCCCATTTAGTTGAAAATTAGAGTTTTACATCTGCCAATTAAGACCTGCAGGACATGTGGCAATGTGTACATTGGAGGCAGTGGCAATGTCCTCATGTTTCCCTGAAGAAGAACCTTTCAGCAGCAACTGTACCCTCTTTAGGAAGGGCTATTTCCAGAGTCTCTCTGTTTCTTCATCACCCCCTTTCTTGCAAGTCTTCCTTAGTAAAAGGCAGTTATCTGCTGGATAGGAATGGTGAGAGCCTGGCATCACTTGGTTTGTGTTTACCACTATGTACAATTTCTATACCACGAATGCAATGGGCCACACCTTCTTGTGTATTCTTTGTTTTTCTGTGTGTGTGTGTGTGTGTGTGTGTGTGTGTGTGTGTGTGTGTCTTGAACTGCACATTCTTAGTGAAGGATGTGGTCATTGTGAAGTCATTTTCAATGTGTTAAGCAGACTGACCATGGCTTCCTGCTGGTCTGCTCTCTGTGTTCAAACTTCTCCACCTAAAGTTCAACGCATAATAAAATCAGCCTTTCATTGGGAGATCCGATATATTTGAAATAACAGAATGATGGATGAGACCACTGCTTCAGTCTTGGGTAAAAACTGCATGTTTCAATCAAAGTATTAACAAGTTCATGATGTGTTTCCTGTTTGGTCCCTCGTGGGTATTCTCCCTTTGGAATAGAACCTGGAAGGAGGGATGTTGGTCCCACGGCATGTGGGAAGCCACAAGGAACATCAGCTGAGAGCGCCTCTGTAACAGTGTGCTGGGCCTTCACATCCACACTGCAGTGAGTGTTCACAAAGGAGCTGCAGCAAAGAAGGGAACTAAGTACAGAAACTCTGGTAGGTGAGCCTGATGACAGACACCTTTCAGAAACTCATGAACTGGACTCTCAAACACAAGTGAGAAGACTTTGCTGGGAACTATGTGAGCAAGTAAGGGCCAAAGTCAGCAAGATATGAGTTGTAGTGCCGAGATTAATATCTCATAAATAGCCAAAGACTGGTCAGGCCTGGAGAAATGCAGAGTGTGTGAAAGTCAGAAGCGAGCTAAGAACAGATTTAATGACTGATACTCTAAGCCGTTCTATTCCTTCAGTGTGATTAACTTGTTACGTGAAAAGGGAAACCCTGTTTAAAGTGGTCTTGAGTTCTCTTACAAAGAGTGTGGATTTTGGAGACAGAGCTCTGACTTTAAATAACATGTCTCCTATTAAAAGTGATGTGATCAGATGTAAATCCCTTAAATTCTCTGAGCCTCTCATTCCTAGAGAGTATTTGAACTGCATTATCGCTCTCTGCCTTCCATGACCATGCATGATAAAGGTGAACACTTTTTGATAGGAAATTAGAATAAATAGAAAATCTACTAAACATGAATCTTTATTTTGATTCTTTTAGAAATCATTTCAATATCACATAGTAACACTAGGTCAGATCATGGACATCAGGGAAAACAAAAAAAATCCTGAATGGAGGAAAAATGATTTAGGAAGAATCACCACTGGGGCTACTTTTAAGCTATGAAACTGGGTTGAAGTTAGACAAACTCTCTGAAACTCAGTTCTCTCATCTGTAACATCAGACAAATAATGCATATATTAAAATCTTGAATTTCATGACCCAGCCTCATCTCAGCAAAATATTAGCAATAACTTTGTGTAGCTCAAGCCTTGATTTCTGCTTCTGAATGAAGGGCATAGAAACATCCAAAGGCAACATCTAGTTATAGCATTTGGTGGGATCAAGAATAAGATTTTTCTTTTCTGCAAGTGATTTAATCTGGTTTACCCAGTGGGAAAGCACTAAAGGCTATCATTTTGTTTTCCTTAGTTGAAGCTATTAACTGTAATTGCTTTTGTTAATAATACTTTACTTATTATAATCAAAGTTCAATTTTTGCACTTATACCCTGGGGCCAGTTTGCAGAGGCACAATTTATAAATGGATGAAAAACAATTAATAACAACTAGAAAAACCATTAATGATCTTATCAACAAAGTGCTATGCAGTCTCCAATTGCAAAATCTTGCCCAACACATAAAATAGAACACATAACCTCAGCTAGTGCTGCGGGCTTTCCCAGTAATGACCAAACAGAGTATTTCAATAGCAGAAAAATAATGCCTCTGAGGGCACTCTCCTCCTGGGCTTAACAGGGGATGCTTCTATTAATCTACTGAAGGTCAGATGCAGCCTATTATAGTTCCTGTGGGGTGTGAGCCTTCAAAGAGCTAAACTACAATAATTTAAAAGGAAAAATATTCCATCATCTCTCCTCCAAAGCAACTCCCTGCTATAGCCACCAAGACATTATATGATCAGACTACTACCTCCCTCTCACACCAGTCCAGCCCCTTGCCCCTTAAATGCCCCCTTAACTCTAAACTCCAGCTTTATTCCTGAAAAAAAGCTTAATGTTTTTGCCTACAGCCTTTTATTGACTTTACCCTTTGCTGGGAATAACTTCCATGGATGCCTTCTTCTTGTATTCAAATCTCAGCCCTAAAAGAGGTCTCAGGTCTTCCCCTAACCCCACTTCGAATGTTGCTGTCAAAAGCCCCAGACTTTGTTTATCATATCACTATTTGAAATTAATGGATTCAACGTCTGGTTTGTCTTGCTCACTACTGTATCCCAGTACCTTGAACAGGGTCGGAATCATAGTTCTCAAAAAATATGCGTTGAATGAATGGTCTAGTTGATGAATTAATGAATTCCCACTGGCTGCTGGGACAAAGCAAATAATTACTTACTCATGCCATTTTTCTCTCGTGAACAGCAGTTACCAATGTCTCCTTCCTATCTCCTCCTCTCATTCCTTCCATCCCCTTTCTTCTCCCTCTTCCCATAATTTAATTGCTAAAAGCACAGGCTCAAGTGTCCAGCAGCCTGTGTTTGAATTTAGACTTCATTTACCTGTAGGTCCATGAAGGCAATCATTGTCATTTTTTGTTCACAATATATTCCTGGGACTAGCAGAGAGCTAGCATCTGCTCAATAATTCTTTATTACCAAATGAAGAAAAAAATGCATGAATGAGTAAGTGCTTTCTACTTTTCTTTTTTCTAGCTGAGTGATGTCAGATAAATTACTTAACCTCTTTAACTACGTTTTTCATCAGGAACAATTTAAGAATACTATTTGCCACATGGTTTTATTGCAAGGATCAAATGAGGCCAGATAGGCCCAGGGAGAGTAAACTTTCAATAAACAGTTAAGGATTTATTATCAAAATTTTCTCCATTCATAATATAAGTACAAGCTTTGGTCCAATCATTCTGCTTGGATGTTTTTTAACCCTGGCCTTGCTTCCAAGCCGTCATGCTCTGCTACCACAAAACTGAAGCTAGAATTCTACTCAACCTCAGCCCATGAAAACAAGACTTGGAATGTCACTCTCCCTGGGCTCTTCAGTTTACTTCCCAAGACCCTAGGCGTTCCCCACTCACCAGGGCCACCTTTCTGATAATGGAGGTTCTTACTTTAAATTTCTGAATTTGCATTCTCATTGCATAAGATTTCTTCTTTGATGCCAAGTCAGTTGGATGAGTTTTATTGAATATCTGACTGGAAAGAAGTCATTAATTTATCTACCTGTTTTTGTCATAAACCCAGATGAAGAACAAGTATCCAAAAATAAGACCAAGTACGGCTTCATGTTTACAATGTCAATGTGGGTCACTGGTGCTGAGCTGCTTGTGACTGTACACTCCATCCCATCATAGGCCACACTTACTTACACTTCAAGCCTTAGGTTAGGCATTAGTCTCTTTGTGAAAATTTTAAAGTCTCAAATATTATAAGCCAAGTAGAACCCTATTCTACATATCTAGAACTTCTTATGAATTCTTTCATTCAACAAACTTTTTTTTCAGAACCTACATATACTGGGATGCTCTGATTTTTGTTTGTTTGTTTGTTTTGAGACAGTCTTGCTCTGTTTCCAGGATGGAGTGCAGTGGCGCGATCTCGGCTCACTGCAATTTTCGCCTCCTGAGTTCAAGCGATTGCCCTGCTGCAGCCTCCTGAGAGCTGGGATTATGAGTGCACACCACCACGTCCAGCTAATTTTTTGTATTTTAGTAGAGACGGGGTTTCACCATCTTGGCCAGGATGGTCTCGATCTCCTGACCTCATGATCTGCCCTCCTCAGCCTTCCAAAGTGCTGGGATTACAGGCGTGAGCCACTGTGCTTGGCCTCTGGGGTGCTCTTTTAGACATCAGTTGTATGGTAATGAAACACAACAACAAGGACGACAAAACAGGCAAAAATTTTTATCTTCAGAAATCTACATTATGATAGGAGAAAAAGGCAATAAAGTAGAAAGATAAATAAGATAATAAATGTTTTGCATAGTTTCTGAGCAGAAAGGTAAAACAAGGTACAGAGATAGATGCCCCATGGAGATATAATTTTATTTAGAGTGTCCTGGAAGGTCTCAGTGATTAAGGTGGCATTGCAGTGAAGACCAGAAGGCAGTGAAGTGTGGGCGCTGCATATCCCTGTCTTATCACCAACTACATCACAGTAATGTCACAAAGGGAATAATGCCTAAGCTAAGGCTTGAAGTGTAAGTAAGTGGGCCTATGATGGGATGGGGTGTATGGTTGCAAGCAGCCCAGCACCAGTGACCCATGGTGATATTGTGACATGAAGCCATACTTGGTCTTATTTTTGGATACTTCTTCCTCATCTGGGTTTATGACAAAAGCAAGTAGATAAATTAATGACTTCTTTCCAATCAGATACTCAATAAAATATTGAAAGAAGAAGAAAGGCCTTCCTGCTCCTTTTTCCACAATCACAACTTCAGTTCCCTGAAGGAGAGGGTCATATCTACTCATAATCTTATCCCTGGAACTTAGCTCAGGGTAGAGAATGTACTATGTGCTCAACTCGTGTTTGTGAACTCCTCTGCTATTCTGCTGGTCACAGCCATGTTACCCTTCAAGGGCCAGGCCCTATCTCATATTTGTGTACTGTGGAAGTTGCATACACCAGAGTAAAATCACATTTTTTTTCAGACCCAGCCAAAATAGGGCCAGGAAAGCTGGAAGGAGAGGAGGTCCATATTTACATGTAGGAGATATGAACTGTTTCCAGGAACTTTCTAAAAACCCTTCATGCATCTCCTGCTTTGATAAATTTTATCATTAGACATTCTTAGGATGGTACTGATTCAGATCAGAAGTTTTCAGAACACTTGCCCAGTAAGGGCATCTCCACCAATAAACTGGCAACAACGCTGGCTTTGAACCTCTGATGAACTCTGTTTCTAAGCAACTTACATAAATTTATATTTTAAAATTAAACTCCCCTTTACCCTTTTCTCACTGAATGCACTCGTGGTTTGCGATCCCATGCATTCTAGATTATAATCCTTATTTCTTTTCCAGAATAAACCCAACATATTTAGAGATAATTTTCTCTAGTGTCTTTTTTTTTCAAGGCTAACAGTAATTTCCAGGTACGCCCACTGCCAGCCTTTCTCATCTCTCGCCGAACACATCTGGATTCCTCATCACTGAGTTCTACTTACTTTCTTGAGAGAACTATCCAGAAGAGCACTAAGGAATTGAATAACCAGGTCACCAATCTACAATGGGGTACAAAAACTTTCTGAAAATGTAACTTGATAGAGAAAATCTCCAATTCATTTCCATTTGTATGGTGAGGCAGACGAATTCTACAAGCTGTAAAGAGGTGAGGGTTATATCCTCGAGGGTCATACTTCCTAATACTTGATCATCATCATACCACATATTAGTCCATTTGGGCTTTTATGATAAAAGATCATAAACTGGGGGGCTTAAGCAATAGGCTTTTATTTCTCACAGTCTGGAAGATGCAAAGTCCAAGATCATGGCTCTGGCAGGTCTCCGTATCTGGTGAAGGCTTTCTTTCTCTCTTGGAGACTATTAGCTTCTCCCTGTGTCCTTGGATGGCAGAAGGGAGAGAGACAGAGACTCTATTTTCCCTTCTTCTTTTCATAAGAACACAAATCTCATTATGAGAGCCCAACTCTCCTGACTTTTTAAAAATCTAATTATCTTCCACAGGCCCCATCTCCAAGTACCATTACCTTGGGGGCTAGGGCTTGAACATATAGATTCTGAGCAGGTGTAAACATTCAATCCCTAATAAACTTCCTTGTGCACAGAACTGTAAATGAGAATAATTATAAGATGCACCACTTCTAAGCTTTTCTGAATGTAAAATGAGCAAAAATTAAATAAGTAAAACTCTTAGCATGGCTCAACTGGGCAATATTTACTATCCAATTCTGAGGCTTTGAACTCAAGGCTTTATTTATTATTTACTTTAGACAGTAAAAGAAGTCTCACAGAGGTGGACTCACACAGAAAATAATGTTCATCAGTCATTATTGTCTTAATAATGCTGCTTTACCAACTACTATCAAATATTAAAGGCATTCACACTAAGCAATGATTTCTCACTCACACATCAGTGGTCAGTTGGAGTTCAGTTAATCTAAACTCATCTTCACTGCACGTGATTCTGACTGTGGGACATAACAGTGGTTACCTTAGGTATGTTCACAGGAAAAGGCAGTAGCACATGAGGGCAAGGGCATTTCAAGCTCTGCCAACACATCTGCCATTATCCAATCCTTTGTGAAATTGTGAATTGTCCAAAAGAGTTGATTCCAAAGAAAGGTGCAGGAAGGTAAACTCTACTCATTGAAAAACCATTGTGAGGGTATGGATAGGTAATAATACTCCAGGAAAATGAAGAATTGGGATTTATAATCCAAACTACCACACATTCCATTGCATTTGAAAGCATTATTTGAAGAACTGCAATGCTTATGTTCAATAGTTAAGGACTATTAGAAACTAAATATAATTCATAACACAGTGAATCTTGTAAATCCTAGGTGCTTATAATTTGCTTATAAGAAACAGAGGTATAGCTTTATTTTTTTTTAGCATGGCCTAATATATTGGAATCTTTGTTTTTGAACTTTTATCTTTATTATGGAAGCAGTATGGCTCCGTGGGAAGAATGTTAGTGGGATTTCAAATACCCAGATTCTAGTCCTAGATTTACCACTAATTAGCTCTGAGACAATCAGCCAATTATCTCAACTTATCTTGGTCATGTTCTCCTCTTCTGTAAGGGTTTGGGCTGGTTAGTTGCATTTCCTTCCATCACTACAACTGCATGAGCTTGTATTTACTGACATGTAAGTTGGCCGATAGGGCTTGCCTCATCTCCTTCTTTTTATTCAAAAAAAAAATTTGTTGCATCATATTAAGAGTTCCCAGTACCAAAAATACATGTGTGAACCAAAGTGGGAATCTTATCTAAAGTCGTGGACAGCATTTAAATGTTTTTCAGATGAACTAGAGTTAAGCGGGCCCTCCGTTTCCTGGCCACACACTGTCAATGTGGAGGATCTCTGGCCATGAGTTAAAGATCACCCATGATACCAAACTGCAAATTGTGCAAATTGTGTTGAGAATGGAGAGGGTTTACAAAGCTGTAATGAATACACAAAACATGCTTATTTATATCACTCAGGTTTGTATGGAAACGCAAAGTACTGTTTGCAAATATGATGGTATTTATCTTCCTGAAATTGGCACAAATTACAAATGTTTGGGAAGTTAATAATTTCACATATGCTTTTGACAGTGACATATCAGCAAACAATTTTTATAGAGCATTGCACACACTTCTAACACACCACAGCTGAGGTCTGATTCAAGCTAAAACCCCAAGTGACTATAAACCAAACAATTATTTTTTTAGCCCTAATGTGTTTGCTTCCTAATGACCCACAGCCTTAAACTCACACTGAGCGGGACAGCATAAACTTTCTTTTTTTATGCTTCAGGCCCCAACAGGGCAAGGCACATTCTGGAAGACTACTTGTGGGTGACCAAAGTGCAATTTAAAACATCAGAAGCCTTTGATCAGGGCAGCTTGCTTACTTTTAATTGTTTCCAGAGTGCCTGTTTGAAAATTTGTTAGATTACACATCACATGCAATGGGAATTGATGGCTGCATTCACTGCCTTAATTCTTGGCTCAGAAAGGAGCTATGCTTACTTCAGTTACACTTAGGAGACTGAGTTTTTGGCCCAGCAACATAAAGGTGATTTCAGTTGCTGTCTCTTTTCACCCATACCCAAAATAACAAGAAATGAACTGAGAGATCCTTTAGGAAAGTGTGAGGTAATTGGTTGCTGGCAATTTTTTTTTTTTTTTTTTTTTCTGGCTGCACTAACTTTAATCAAAGATTCTTTTTTTACTTCTTCATGGGTATTAGTGGATACAAGACCTCATAAGGTTTTTTCCTTAAAAAAAAAATAGCAGATAGAGTGCAATTAGTATCAAAGAAAACTTCCTTAAAACCAGATATGTCAAATTCTTTCAATGCTTTGAGGCACAAATCAATATGACTGGACACTAAGTTAATGAGTGAGAGAATCCTTTCCTTAGCAACCCCAAGCTCAGCACTTTTCCTGTCTAACCCTCATAGCCTCCTTGGTTGATCTGACAGAAGTCAACAATGACTTTTGTGTAGATAATGCTTAAAGTTGCATCCACACTTCTGACTACCAACTAGATATAAATCATTGACTAGATGGTGGTGACACATGCATCCCAATTTTCATGTGGCCAGTAATAAGTTGATTGTCCTGACCCACTCCCACCCCATACCCAATCCCATTTCTTCCTCATTTTTAATTTTGTAAATGGTACCACCGTTCTACTATTCCAATCACTGCTGATAACTTATTAATTCTTTCAACTGCTTCTTGTCTCCTGTGTCCTACATTCAATATGATACCAGGCTCTTTTAATTCTGTACCCCCACCCCTATGCTTTTCCCAAATTCACCCTACCTTTATGCTCACAATGTACCAAACACAGATTCCTAACAGCTCACAATGCACCAAAACCAGATTCCTAACATGACCCGAGTCTTCTAAATTGCCTCTTACTAATCCATCCTAATTTTAACATCAGGATTATTTCCTTAAACCCATCTGATTATGTCAGTTTCAAATTAAAGTTAATTAATATTGTCTATACCACAAATGTTAAACTCCTAAACTCCTAAGACTGTCATTCTCCAGTTTTACACTCTATCTTCAACAGTGCTGTCTGCCAATGTGATTAATCCTGGGTTCCAGTGATAAATTATTTGCATAGCATATGACATGCTCTTCAATTCTTGATGCTCAGCACCTGCTCCTTACTTTGCCTCCTTCAAATCCATCTTCCAAAACTCAGTTGAGATGTGACATCTTTTCTGAATCCTTAAACCCAGACTAAAAGTATGCTCCTCCTCTGTGCTTTTGAGGAATCTAGTAAAAGCATGTATTATTAAGGTAACCAACCATCCCTGTTTGCGGATGCTTTCTCTGTTTTTATGATCCTAAGTCCTGTAACCAGGAAACCATGTGGGCCCAAGCAAACCAGAAGGGTCAGCAGTCACCCTTGACACACTATGTGGTCACTCCATGTCTGTTTCATCCACCAGATTGTGAGATGCTTAAAGTCTCTTAGAAGTTTAATGTATTTTTGTAGCCCTAAAATTTAGTTCAATGTTTGCAAAATAGTGAACTAAATAGTCGATTTCATATTGTAATAACGTTTTGCTCTTTTCTGTTGAATCCTCAAAATCTTTGGAGGATGTCAACATTAACACCAATTTTTTTTAATCCATGAAGAGAATACATCCAAGAGAAATTTAGTGATCTGCCCAAAGTTAAACAACCAGACTACACACAGATGTTTTTCTGATTACTAAACCGTGCTTATTTCACCATGAAAACTGAGTAAATCATTGGCTGGAATATTCTGTGATGTGTTAGATTGAGTATTTTTCTATACACAAATTGATTTAGGGAGGAAAATGATTAAAATCAGATAAGCAGTTAATTACCAGCCCTTCCACTCAATTAAATTTTGGAATAGCTATTTGTTTGAATTAGACATCTTCAAACAAGATTGACTGCCTAGATATAACTAGTACAACCAAAACAACAGAAAATAAAAATAAATGTTATTTTCACAGGAACTAAATGAGATAATTTAGAAAATGAGACTATTGAGATTTTCTAGTTAACATATTTATAAATCACAACCACACACCTATTATTTAATCCAGAGGTTCTCAATGGAGATAATTTTGCACCAGGAGTCAGTTGACAATGTCTGGAGACGGTTTTAGCTGTCATAAGCGGGGTAGAGATCAGGGATGCTGCTGAATATCCTACAATGCACAGAACAGCACATCCATCACAAAAAGTCATCCAGCCCAAGGTGTCAGTAGTATGAAGGTTGAGAAACTCTAATGTAAACTGACAAGTAGGTAAAGCAAAGGTTGTCACATACATATTTTAATTAACTCTATTATAAGAAATTAAATGTTAACCGAAAATTCCACAAATGCATTTAAAAGAAAATACAGATTTTATGCATATAAATATATGTATATACATATATTATATATATGGATAAACCAAACCATATAGTATTTGGGGTTTTCTTATTTTTTTTATTTTTATTTTTATTTTTTTTTTAAGACAGAGTCTCGCTCTGTAACCCAGGCTGAAGTAAAGTGGCACAATCTCGGCTCATTGCAACTTCTGCCTCCTGGGTTTAAGCAGTTCTCCTGCCTCAGCCTCCCAAGTAGCTTGGATTACAGGTGTTCACCACCACGCACAGCTAATTTTTGTATTTTTAGTAGAGATGGGGTTTCACCATGTTGACCAGGCTGACCTTGAACTCCTGACCTCAAGTAATCCGCCTGCCTTGGCCTCCCAAAATGTTGGGATTACAGGCATGAACCACCGTGCCCAGGCAGTGTTTGTTTTTTAATGATGTGAGTAAAGGTGATATTTATACAGTTCTGCTGTATCAACAGATAAAACTTTTTATTTCTTTAAAAGTTATGTCTTTTTTCTTGTTCTTATAATGAAAAAAACAGGCTTACTACAGATAGTCATTACTCAAATAGAAAACATTTTTTAAATTCTATAATCCAACTATTGAAAAAGAATGAAAGCATTTTAGTTTATTTGCTTTACTCTGTAATTTGCAGAATTAAAAAAAATTATACTTACAAAAACAGTTTTGAATCATGCTTTCTTTACTTAACATTATATCATGAAATAGCCTTCTAAAAATGTCATTTTACTATTGAACAAATTCCCTCACATGAATACACCATAATTTATTTAATAAATCTCCTGAAGTTGGATATTTGAAATTTTTTCTCTATGTTTTGCTATAATAAATAACACCATGATGAACATTCCTGTACATAAATCTTTAGTCCCTTCTCTGATTATTTACTTGGGATAGATTCCATGAACTAAAATGTTGAGGTCAAAATGAAGCCATTTAAGGTTTAGGATTTCAGTGATATAATCCATAAAACAGAAATAATAAACTATGGCCTCTCCCTAGTCCACAGTATAAAAGGGTCATGGAACAGTGATTTATTAACATAAACCAGAGACTAGGCATCCAACTGTGAAGTTATCTCTACATGTGCAAATATAGGTGGGGGGCAGAGAATACACAAAGGCCCTGTTACAGAAATAGACCTGTTCATGTTTATTTTTTATTTGGTTCACAATCTATGAGTCAGAAAATCCTCTTTTCAGGTAGAACGTGACTGAATGTGCCAAAGAGAGCTATATGAGTGATTCCCACTTCCCACAAAGGTATAGCAACAGAAAAATTCAATTTCAGCTTATATTGACTACAGCATACATATATACCATTCAGTACTCATTTAGTGAAAACTTACTGTATCCTCCTTGACACTGTGCTATCTTTGCCTCTTTATTGTACATTTTGTTTCTAGCCCTTATAACAGTTCTAAAGTATTATCTCGTTGCGTAGATAAGGATGCTGAGCATCTGAGAGTATTAGGTAAACTGACCATGTAAACAGATTACTAAGTAAAGAATCTTATTTAAACACTCATTTGTATGATCCCTAACCAATTGTTTCTAAACTCAACACTGCCCTTCATGTTTATAATATTTCTAATCCTACATATAAGAACCTACCGAATGGAATTATATAGATAAAAGAATTAATTTATCTTCCTTCACTCTAATCTGCTTCTAAGTGTGACTACTAATTCATCATCATAGTCTATCAAGCTACACTAGATCTCCTTTGTAGGCCTGGCACTGTAGATATTACCCAATCTCATTTACAGTCACTCAGAGACCTAAGGAAATGCACGTGAATTTTCACTTCGAAAACTTCACACTGGAGAGAGATTTGAAGTATGGCATTCATTTTAGGCTACAGCCTTGGAGACGTGGAGCTGTCTTTCATTTCCGTCATGTTTGAGGAAACCATTCTCAATAATGTGGGATCAATTGTCCCGAGAATAAGAAACCACCACCATTCTGTGAGAGCACTGTTAGGTGCGGATTTTGTACAAGCTGACACATGCAGAGAAACTATGTGGGTCTGAGATCTGTTTTCTGTTTTTTGGGTTTTTTAAAAAATTGGTTGAACTTCAGAATATTCTTTCTTCTAAATTTGTCTTTCAGATTCTTTCTCTTGGCCAAATACGTAAGTAGTAGGTTTTTTCTTCTTGTTCCTCCACTATTTCTCTTCTCCATCATGATAGAGCTACATTTCCCAGCTCCCTCCCTCCCACCTACCCACCTATTTATCACCTGGGGTTGACCAGTGGGTTGCCTTTCTCTTTTTGACTGAGTTATTCGGGCACACCCCATGAATGACACTCACATACAATTTGTGAATACAGTTTTTATATGCATCTCCTGTCTTAATATGCACCTTCTCTCCTTTAGTAACCAATTTTCAAACATCTACTTTATGCCTATGTTTCCCTTCATATCTTTAGATTCTTTCCTAAGTCATTCCCTTCCATATTCCTCCTTCCCATGGATATCTGTGTTTCCAAATTATTTTCTGAATATCATAATTTGGTGTATTATAGATGAAATATGAATGCTTTATAAGTGCTATATTTCAAAGTCATTGGATAGTTCCAATATCCATTAGCATGCAGTAAGTGAATATAAATGTATCTATGTAAGCAATCACCTACACCCTTTTAATACATATTCACATTGTAAATGTTAAATTCAATTGTATATTTTGTTAATGCTTACCATATGTGAGGAAATGTGCTTGGCACTGACCATGCAAACATCCACAAACGAAGAACGACATTCAGTGAGGTGAAGTGATGTGCCCACAGTCATGACAGCTAGGGCTTTGCAGATGTGGTCTCACATCTCATTTATGCTTTCAGAAACATCCACTGCAATCACCTTCATACCTGTAGCACATTTGTTACCTCTGTGTCTCTGCCACTTAATCTTCACAGTGAAAGTCTTGAAAGTGAAACTCAAACATTACCTTTCTTTGAAGCTTTCTTTTACCATTATCCCTGCACATTGAGACCAAGTGGCCACATATTTCTCTCTTTAACATAGTACCTCATGCTAGTAGAGTAGTCACTGCATTACATCTGGCAGTGTTTGGTCTCTGTGTCATTCTTTTTGATCGGTCTTTACCTTGCTCATCTTGTACCCAACTTCTCTGGCAGAGTGATACCTAACAGATATTTGCCTGGATGAATTACCAGTTAAACAGTCCTCTGAATTTGAAATCTAATAAAGAAAGACATTACAGTTACAGTCTCTGCCTTTGGGATTTAGCGTAAGACCTGTCTGAAACAAAAACACTCGTATTCCAGGTATTGAGTTCACTCTTTGAATTATATACCATACTTCTCTATTCAGTCAAAACAGTTAAATTGACCATTCTTGTTGGTGTTCCTTTCTGATGGCTTATGAATGCTGTTTGAAAACCCATTTCTTTTACTTTCTAGTAAAAGTAAAAAGTAAATAATAAAAAATTTAAAAAAGTAAAAGCAAGCTGATGAGTTTCATAAGTAAGGCCATGAAGTCAAACATTCTAGGGTAGAAGCTGATGGCATGATCCTAGACAAAATAAATGGCCTGCTTCAGTTTTTTCACCTATGAAACAGGATTAATATTGCCCACAAGCACAGTTTTTGAATGTCTCACATATGAGAATAAATTTTAAAACAAACAACACTCTCGCTGTGTAGAGTACAGTAATGGCCCCTCCAAGATGTCTACATGCCAATCTCTGGAACCTGTGAATTTGTTGCCTCCACAAAAGGGACTTTACCGATGGGAGTATGGTTAAGAACTTTCCAAAAGGGTGAAGATCCTGGATTATCTGGGTGGCTCTGATCTAATTACAGAAGTTCTTAAAAGAGGACATCCTTTTTGGCTATAGTAAAAAGAGATGTAATAACAGAAGAATGGCCAGAGAAACATCACATTGCAGACTTCAATGATGGAGGAAATGTGGCCTCTAGAAGCTGGAAAAGGCAAAGATGCTGATTCTCCGCTAGATCCTCCAGAAAAAAAGTATAGTCCTGCTGATGTCTTTATTTCAAACTGGTGAGGTGCCTGTTGGATTCTGACTGTAAGACAATGTATTTGTGTTGTTTTAAGCTACTGATTTGTGGTTAATAAGTGTTTGTTCTGGTCTTATGTAAATGCTGCTTAATCATATAGACAAAACAATGAGGTCAAACACTTAAAGCTCACAAAAGGTTCATTAACTATATTTTTATCTAGTTTGACTCTTCAGATGAACAATTGCTTGAGTTCTTAGAAGGAAGACTTGCTCAATGACCATTTCAAGTTCTTTCTCTTATGGTGTGCATTAGCGATTGGTTGCAAAATTAGTAAATTCTAAAGAACTGTGTTATGCAATAGCTTACATAATGCGTATTAAATTATAATTATTTGCATTATTCATTCCCTTACCATTCCACAAATGCTGGTTGGGAATTTCCCAAAGAAAGAAAATATTCAAAATAGAAAAATGTACTTAATAAACTCCTTCTGCCCAGATGAAACATTCAAGCCAGCAAAAGACAAAAAACCGAAATATAACACCCAAGAGCCTTAAGTTCTGAACTCTGCCTTAACTCACAGTTGCAACTCCAGGTCTCAGCACAGTCCCTGGCATATGATAGGTCCACACAAAGAAACTGGGAACTTTGTTGAATCGACTGCTGTATTTATAATAGTTTAATAACTTACAGAAGGGATGATCAGCCAAAGCTTCTTAGAAGAGATACCATTTAAAATTATTGCCAAAGGCCAAGAAGAAGAGAGTATGCTTAAAAACTGTTTATAATTGAATTTGAAAAACAGCATTGTGTATGAAAACTGCAATAATAAAATATAAGGCCAAAGAGTGGGTTGCAGAGAAATCATAAGAATTCTGATTTCTAAAACTGGGTTTCAGCACTAGAAATCTCAATGAAGTTTGTAAGTAGCAACAACAAATCATTCCTTACTCACATACATTTAACTGGATTAAACAAAGTTAAGCAGGTCTTTTCAGTGTAGGATGTTTTAGGCTTCACTAGGCTAATGTGCCTTAAGCTTTCTAAGTAAAGGATAACATGTCTGTATCAGTTACCTATTGCTCAATAATGACCTATTTCAAAACAATAGCTTTAAATCATGCTTTATTACTTCTCATAACTCTGTGTGCTGGCTGCTGTTCTGGGCTTAACTCATGCACCTGCTTTTGGCTGATGCATGGGCTGGAGGCTGAGCTCACCTAGATGGCTGGGTTTCTTTCCGCAAGTAGGGATTTTTTTTTTTTTTTCTTTTTCTTTTCCACATGTAGGATTTTTTGTTTGTTTTTGTTTCCTTCTTGTTGTTGCTGTTCTTGTGTTTTCCTTTTGTTTGTTTGATTTCTCAGGTTTGTTCACATGATGGCAGACGTATTCCAAAACAAGTGAGAGTAGAAGTCCCAAGGTTTCTTGAGATCTAGGCCCTGATGTCACATGGCATCACTTCTGCCACATTGTATTGGTCAAAATAAGTCACAAGGTCAGCCCCAATTGGAGTGGCAACTTTAATTGTAGACAAGCAAGTATACAAGGATGAGAGGAACTTGCAACCACATTTTGTAATCTGTTAGTTTAGTTACATTAGTTAGTTCCAAAACTAATGTAATCATTAAACTTTTCTCTTTTATATATACCACCTTGTAATGTGCAATTTATTAATGCTGATGTAAGGCTTTGAATTATACATTAAGTAGTTTTATGACTAGGGACTACTGGAGTCTTTAATTAAGCATTCGACTTTAAAAGGGACACATTTTATAACATATAGCTTTCTATTTTGCAAAAGGCACATATGAGAGTATTTAAGTGAGGAATAGAGCAAAGCAATTTAATAACAGATTATCAGTGTAGCTCAGATGAGTGGAAAAGAGATCTTTATTCAGGTTAAGTGATACTGAGATGAGAAAGGAGAAAGTAAAGGTATATTATATTCTACAGATAGAATCTTTATAATCTGATCGGTCAGTTATGCTACAGTTGGGCACAGAGCAGGGTGGGGTTAGTGCAAAGACAAAAAGTCAAGGTCCTCCCCACAGATTTGAGTTTTTGGTAATTAGCCCAACAGTGAAATCATGAACAAAAATAAAGGAGTTAAGAGAAGAAATATCAGATAAAAAACAGTAAATTTATTATGCATATTTTAGGTTTGGGATGTTAGTTAAGCTACCATGCAGACATATTTAGTAGAGTTTTTTAGTTGCAGGACTGAGATTTTAGAAATGTATTAGTTTTGAGGAATTATATATAACAAATTGATTTATTATTGATACAACAAATATCTCTACATATATTCCCTCCATGATACAATGTAAAATGTAGCAAATATAGATGTTGCCATCTCAGAGCTTATAAATAACTACTTAAGCAATTAAAATGCCTGTCATAAGTAAGACTTGGCCAAGCGCGGTGGCTCATGCCTGTAATTCTAGCACTTTGAGAGGCCGAGGCGGGTGGATCACCTGAGGTCAGGAGTTCGAGTCCTGACCAACATGGAGAAACCCTGTCTCTGCTAAAAAACAGACACACAAAAATTAGAAAGACATGGTGACACATGCCTGTAATCCCAGCTACTCAGGAGGCTGAGGCTGGAGAATTGCTTGAACCCATGAGGTGGAGCTTGCGGTGGGCCAAGATCACGCCATTGCACTCCAGCCTGGGCAACAAGAGCAAAACTCTGTCTCAAAAAAAAAAAAAAAGGACTTAAGGATATACAAGGTGCTATTGGTAGAAGCCCCCTTCAAACTGTGCATTACAGTGTGGCGGCAGGGAGAGGGGAGACATGAGATATATAAGACAGAAGGTATGGTTTGTAGGAACTAAAATGTAAAAGCAAATGTATGGAAAAAATAGGCACCTCTTCTGCCTGCCCTTTCTCGATAGACTTACTATTTCTAAAAGTAAGGCAGATTTCACTCCTTGAATCACAGTCCTGCAATGAATGGTTCCTTATTTTGCTTAAAACAACATCTTCACATGTCCTAAAAGATTATACATGACTTTTCCCCCATGATACTCTTTGACCTCATCTCTTACCACTTTCTCCTTGTTTTCTGTCCCTTCAAGCCACAGTGTCCTCTTTGCTATTCCTCACATTATCCAGGCACACTAGCCTTAGAGTATCCATAGTAACCCTCCCCACTGCCTGGAATATGCTTCTTCACCTGTCTGTTTGGCTACCTCTCTCACTTTCATTAGGTTTTTGCTCAAATATTACATTCTTAAGGCAGCTCATGCTGACCATTCTATTAAACTTTGCAACTAGAACCCCTACTCGCTCTCCCTATCCTGTTCAGTGTGTTCTATTTTTACCCTGTAGCACTTGTCCTTTCTAAGATATATTTTCCTTCATTGTGCACGCACATTGTTCTTTAACTTTTTGTCTCTTTTCACTAGAATATAAGATCCATAAGGACAGATATTTTTGGGGTTTGCACATTGATACATCCTGAGCACCAAGAATATGCCTGGCTCATAGAGAATATTCAATTTTCAATTAATATGTGTTGACCAAACACATTTTGTAGCACTTTTCAGTATGGGAAAAAGCCACATTGCATCCTGACATCAGAATCCTCAGTGAAGCACTGTACTTACAGAATTCAAGACCAGTTCTTCAATTTGACATTTAAGAATCTAATGCCAGGCACAGTGGCTCATGCTTGTAATCCTAGCACTTAGGTGGGAGCATCACTTGAGTCTAAGAGTTTGAGACCAGCCTGGACAACATAGTGAGACCTCATCTCTACAAAAGGAATCAAAAAACTTTTCCGGGTGTGGTGATTCATGCCTGTGGTTCTAGCTACTCAGAAGGCTGAGGGGGGAGGATTACTTAAGCAAGGAGATTGAGGATGCAGTGACCTATGATCATGCCACTGCACTCCAGCCTAGATGAAAAAAGCAAGACCCTATAAAACAAAACAAAACAAAACAAGAAACCTTCTACCGCTTGGCAGAATTTGGAGAAATTTCTGTATCTATACCTTGGTTTCCTCATCTGGAACAAGTAGCTTACTTACTGGCCTGCAAGGGTTATGGGCTGTGTTCAGTAATAAAATATAAAGCACTAAAAATCATGGAACCAACCCAAATGTCCATCAATGATAGATTGGTTAAAGAAAATATGGTGCATATACACCATGGAATACTATGCAACCATAAAAAGGATCATGTCATTTGCAGGGACATGGATGGAGCTGGAAGCCATCATCCTCAGCAAACGAATGCAGGAACAGAAAACCAAACAGCACATGTTCTCACTCATAAGTGGGAGTTAAACAATGAGAACACATGGACACAGGGAGGGGAACAACATACACCAGAGCCTGTTGAGGGTTGAGGGTTGGGGGTGAGAGGAGGGAACTTAGATGAATAAATAAATAAATAAATAAATAAATAAATATATAAATAATTTGAGACTTTTACACTGCCAGTATTCCCGATATGGTGAAATTAATACTTTTTTAAAAGGTCCACTTAAAATAATTTTCTAGTGTGTAAAATACATATATGACACTAAACAAAAGGCCTTGAACACAGTAAGTGCTTAAGACATGGTTGGTTTTTTTTATTTCCATTGACTTTATTACCATTCTTTGTTATTATTGTTGTTAGTAGTCACGGGAGTACTACTGTTATGTTAGATTTCACTGCATCTCCTCACATAGCTGATTTAACTGCCTGATAAATCAGAGTAACTGCTTCTTTCTCAAAGCAGTCTATTTTCGCACCTCTAAGCTTCATTCATCCTGTTCTTACAATAGCCAATAGAGAGTATCAGACTCTCTCCTTTTATTATCTACTTATGTACAAAATTTCTCGATAATTAAATTTTCCTGACATGCCTCGTGATATTTCTACTGAATACCCACTCACCCCCTACATCTAGAAGTGACTTCTCCTTCCCCTGTGTTCCCATGCGTGTTGTCTATGTCTAACTTGCTGGGGTACATGCCTTTTCTCCCCTAGAAGATTTTAAACCTCTTGAAGGTAGAATCGAGTCACTTAAACTCTGCATTCCAGTGGATGCTTGCTGAATACACACCTTTAACCACCCAATTATAACAATAATTGACTCTACTAGTCAAAGGAATAGTTAATATGAAGATAACTTCCTCTAAATCTGCTCAAATCACAATCTGATAGGAAAAATAACTTCAGAAGGTCTATAAAATAATGCATTATTAGTTCAGTGGAATTAAGAATAGAATAAAGAGAATTAGGGTTAAAGGCACAAAGCCTTGATGTTTTGAGTAAAGAGTGCATTATTTTTAAATAATTCAGGTTTAGATAATTTAATGGGAAACCAAAAAGATTTGCATATGGTTAGCTTGAACACCACTTACATGCTGTAACAAAAAGAGAATTAACTGTTTTTATCAAAACACCTCACTTCATAGGCAATTTACTCAATATAATTTGCATAATTTCTAGAAATATGCAAAATGAATTTAGTATGCATTATTCATCATGATCTCAAAAAGAGCTTTTGGCAATTTGCTGCACTGATATTCTTTCTCATTTGTAATCCTTATCTGCAAAAAAATTAATATTCAGCAGCCATAAGATTCTAAGATTTGGTGATAGCAAATTTTCAAGGAATATGGGTTTTAGAGTCATCAAATATTTTCCTAAAGGAGATGCACATAATGTACCTCATCCTTTAAATCCATCAGGTTAATTAAAATAAAATCATTGAAGTGACTTTGATAGAAATAAAATAGGCTAAGGAGAGGAAAAAGAGAAAGATCTCAAGAACTCGGGCAGCATGAGATATGGAAAATGAAGACTGGAAGCCAGAGGTTTGGGTGCCCCTTCTGTCTTTATTGATAACCTTCAGCTTAGCAAACTGAAGTTAATTGAGGCAGTTTTATTCATAAAAGTGTTAATGTTCAGTCCAATGAGATTTATATCAGTAGAAATATGGAACCACTTATATGAAATGAATGATATACCTTTTTACATATATCTACTCAACAGAAGACCTTTCAAACATGTTTTAGTGAGATTATTTTTTTCCTTTTACCACCTCATTCTCTTATTTGGAGTATTTTTTGCTTTTGATTTCTGTGAATTCCTTGTATATTCTAGATTCTAAGCTCTTGTTAAATAAATCATTTGCAAATATTTTTCACATTCTGTAGGTTGTCTCTTCACTCTATTGAATTTTTGCTTTGCTGTGCAGAAGCCTTTTAGTTTGCTTTAATCCAATCTGTCTATTTTTGCTTTTGTTGCTTGTGCTTTTGACATCTTATCCATAAAACCTTTCCCAAACCAGTCCTGAAACATTTCTCCAATGTGTTCTCCAATGTTTCTCCTGAAACATTTCTCCAGTGTGTCTCACATTATGTGTTTAATGCATTTTGACTTGACTGTTTTATATGGTGAGAGATACATGTCTAGCTTCCTTCTTCTGTTTATGGATATACAGTTTTTCCCAGCACCATTAATTAAAAAGTCTGTTCTTTCCCCAGTGATGTTCTTGGTACCTCTGTTAAAAATTAGTTGCCAGTAAATGTGGATATATTTCTGGGTTCTCTATTCTATTCCACTGTTTTTATGCCAACACTATGCTGTTTTGGTTACTATAGCTTTCTAGTATATTTGATGCCAGGTAGTGGGATGACTCCAGGTTTTCTCCTTTTGCTCATCATTGCTGTGGCTATTCTGGGGGTCTTTTGTGGTTCCATACAAATTTTAAGATTTTTTTTCTATTTCTGAAAAGAATGTCTTTGGTATTTTGATAGGGGTTACATTGAATCTACAGATTGCTTGGAGTACTATGGTCATTTTAACAATATTAGTTATTGAAATAAATGAATATGTGTGTTTCATTTTTTGTGTCCTGTTTAATTTTTTCATCAGATTTTTTTTTTGAGACAGAGTTTCACTCTTTTTGTCCAGGCTAGAGTGCAATGTCATGATCTCAGCTCACTGCAACCTTCGACTCCAGGGTCCAAGTGAGTTTCCTGTCTCAGCCTCTGGAGTAGCCGGGATTACAGGAACATGCCACCATGCCCGGCTAATTTTGTATTTTAAGTAGAGATGGGGTTTCAGTATGTTGGCCAGGCTGGTCTGCAACTCCTGACCCCAGGTGATCTGCTTGCCTCAGCCTCCCAAAATGCTGGGATTACAGGGGTGAGCTACCGCACCCAACTGTCATCAGATTTTTATAATTTTCATTTAGTGATATTTTACCTTATTAGTTAAATTTATTCCCAGATATTTTGTGTTTTTGTGGCTATTGTAAATGAGATAACTTTCTTGATTTCTTTTTCAACAAGATCATCAATGGTATATAGAAATGCTAGAGATTTTCATGTTTATTTCTATCTTGTTACTCTACTGTTTTCATTTATCAGTTCTAAATATTTTTAGTAGAGTCTTTAGATTTGAGTATATGCAAAATTATGTCATCTGCAAGCAGGGGCAATTTGACTTTCTCTTTTCCAATATGAATGCCTTAAAATGTCATTCTCTTGTCTAGTTGCTCTGGCAAGCATGTCCAGTAATAAGTTGAATGAATGTGGAAAAGTGATCATCCTTTTCTTGTTCCATTTCTTAGACAAAAATTATTTCTGCCTTTTCCTGCTCAGTATGATGTTAGTTATGAGTTTGCCTTTATTGTGTTTAGGCACATTTCCTTCTACACCTCTTGTGTTGCATGCAATTAAGACATGTTGAATTTTATCAAATGTTATCAAATGCTTTTTTTCTTTTTTTGCATCTATACAAATGAATACATAGTTGTTTTTTTTTTCCTTCGTTCTGTTTATGTGATGTTTCACTTTCATTGATTTAGATATGTTGAACCATCCTTATATCTATGGAATGAATCTCACTGGATAACGAAATATAGTATTTTTGATGTGCTACTGGACCAGGTTTGCTAGCATTTTGTTGAGGATTTTGGCATGTATATTCAGCAAGGATGTTGGCCTAAAGTTTTCTTTTTTCTTTGTGTTCTTGTCTGTTTTTAGCATCAGTGTAATGTTAGTTTAGTGGAATGAGTGTGGAAGAATTCACTCCTATGTAATTTTTGTGAATAGTTTGAGAAGAATTGGTTTTAGTTATTCTTTAAATGCTTGGTAGAATTCAACAGTGAAGCTATTCAGTCCTGGGCTTTTCTTGGCTGGGCCACAATTTATTGTTGTTTCCATGTCATTACTCATCATTGGTCTGTTCAGGTTTTCTATTGTTTCCACGTTTAATCTTGGAAGCTTGTGTGTGTCCAGGAATTTATCCCTTTCCTCTACGTTCCCTCCGTTTTCCATTTTGTTAATGTATAGATGTTGTTCACAATAGTGTCTAATTATCCTTTGTATTTCTGTGGTGGTATCAGTTGTAATGCGTCTTTTTTTTGTTTTTTATTTTATTTATTTTGGACTTTTTCTTACTTTTTAAAGTTGGTATAGCTAGTGATTTCTCAGTTTTGTTTATCTTTTCAAAAAGCAACTTTTGTTTTTCTTAATCTTTTATATTTGTTAGTTTATTTTAAAACTTTAAGTTCTCATCTTTATTAATTTTTTCCTTCTACTAATTGTGTTTGGTTTGTTCTTGTTCTTCTAGTTCTGTGAGGTACACTGATTACTTGTTTACGTGAAAACTTTCTCCTTTTTTGATGCGGGCATGTGTTTACATAAATTCCCCTCTTCGTATTATTTTTCCTGTGGCCCACAGGTTTTGATATGTTGTGTTTTCATTTTTATTTCAAAACATTTTTAAATTTTCTTCTTAATTTCCTCATTGACTCATTGGCAATTCCGGATTTCCATGTGTTTGCTAGTTCCAATATGTTTGTACAGTTAATTTCCGTGTGTTTGTACAGTTCCAATGTTCCTCTTGTTATTGATTTCTAGGTTTATTCCATTGTCGTTAGAAAAGATACTTGATGGCTAACACGGTGAAACCCCGTCTCTACTAAAAAAAATACAAAAAAACTAGACGGGCGAGGTGGCGGGCACCTGTAGTCCCAGCTACTCGGGAGGCTGAGGCAGGAGAATGGCGGGAACCCGGGAGGCGGAGCTTGCAGTGAGCTGAGATCCGGCCACTGCACTCCAGCCTGGGCGACAGAGCGAGACTCCCTCTCAAAAAAAAAAAAAAAAAAGAAAAAAAAGAAAAGATACTTGATATTTTGATTTTTAAAAATTTGTTGAGACTTGTTTTGTGGCACAATTTGTGGTCTACCTTGAAGAATGTTTCATGTGGTAATGAGAAGAATGTGTATTCTAAAGCCATTGAATGAAATGTTGTATAAATGTCTGTTAGGTCCATTTGGTCTACAGTGCAGTTTCTTTGGTGATCTTCTGTCCAGATGATCTATCCAGTGTTGAGAGTGGGGTGCTAATGTCTTCAACTGTGATTGTATTGGAATCTATCTCCTACTTTAGATGTAATATTTCCTTTACATATTGGGTTGCTCCAGTGTTGGGTGCATATATCTTAGGTATTGTTGTATCTCATGCCTGTAATCTCAGCACTTTGGCAGGCTGAGGCAGGTGGATCACTTAGGTCAGGAGTTCAAGACCAGCCTGGCTAACATGGCGAACCCCATCTCTACTAAAAATACAAAAATTAGCTAGGTGTGATGGGGTACACCTGTAGTCCCAGCTACTCAGGAGGCTGAGGCAGGAGAATTGCTTGAACCTGGGAGGCAAAGGTTGCAGTGAGCCAAGAGAAAAAGAAAAAGAAAATTCCAGTAATATAATGAGATTTATTTTGTAAAAGAGCCTGTTTCTTTTTAGTAGAGCTATAGTTAGTAATTATCCTCCCAGCAAGAATAGATGGTTCGAATATTTCATATCTGCTTGATTCATCAAAGAAATGTAGAATGTAAGTCCCAAGAAAGCAAAGAAAAATTTTTTCTTGTCCACTGATGTATCCTAAGTACCTGAAACCATGTTTGGCATATTTTAGGTGTTTAATAACTATTAATTAAATGACCAGTTGAGTAAAAACAATATTTATGGAAACTGTTCTTATCTCTTGTTTCTTTACTATACAAAAAGCTGGTTTCATGGGTATTTCAATAGTGCAGTTACACAAGGCCTGATACTTAGAAGGGTCCCCTTTTTGGTTTAATGCTGTAATATTACTATCTTAATGTTCTTAATAAGTTTATCTTTGAAAGTATGTTTTGTAAATGAAGTACTATGGGACAATAGAGAGTGTGCATGAGCAGAGGGTATACATGAATATGACTGTCCACCACTACTTGCAAGCCCACTTGAATATAGTGCTTGCCATGCACCCTCGCAACCTCGAGCACAGAATTCCCATGGACCCATGATGTCGGGGCATTCAAGTCTCAAAGCAAATACGAAGTGAGTGTGTTACTTTTATACTGAGTAAGTGGGGCACTGACAGCCTGAAAAGGCCATGTTGTCTCTTCAAACTAGAACTCTCTTCTATCAGAAAGAAATCAACGACATTCTAAGAAACACAAAGGACCAAGAAATTATCATATTCTTTCTTATGTCATTCATAAGACTAGCCAACAACTTACGATGAAAATTATGACATAAAAAGAAAGGAAAAGACAGGGCAACCCACAGTTCCTTTTTTTGAAAGTCTTTCTTACTTATCAGTATGCTGAAGGTAGAGAGTGTTGGTAGAATGCATATTTGTCAAAAAGTGAAATAAAAACAGTTGAGTTAGTTTTGTGTAGCATTTCCACTGTTCTGATAAAAATGACATACATATGCACGTATGACCTACAAAATATATATTATGCAATATCAGTGATTCCACATGTGAAGTAAATGTTATTACATTTCAGTTAACATAGGCACTATACACTATAACATGACAAAAAATCTATGCTAATATTTTTAAATGTATTTTTCTTTATTTAGAATGACAATAAGTAGCAAATAAAATACTATACATGTTGAGAAGGATATTGTGGAAAAAAGAAAAACGTTCTCTATTCTAATACATTTAGCTAAACTTTTTCTGCTACTTAAACAAAGGATGTTGCATTAGTACTTACCCAATTATATAACTGACTCTAACTAGCCATAAGTACTACCTAAAGACTCACACAATCAATACAACCCTCCAGATACGCTGGTCCTCTCTCTAGTGCTTTATCTTTGCATCTGTCATTCCTGCTTTCTCAAGGCCAACGCTGAATTTTGAAATCAAACTGACTTGATTTATATGCTGACTGCTATTTTTAAGTGTGTGACTGAGCCTCTACCTTTTCTTAGTCTTTACCTCCACATTTGTGAGTGGGGCTTGCTAATACCTACTTTTTAGAGTACTGATGAGAATAAAATATTTTCTGGAAAGTTGAAATAATATAATATGTATAAAACTCCTGCTATAAATGGCTTCAGGGCCAGCCAGGCAGGTAGTAGAATGGTTTGGCACCTTAGCATCAGCCAGTAGGTAATGTTGAGAACAAAAGGAAAAGAAAAACAAAAGAAAGAACTAAAGAAAGAATGAACAGACAAATGAACAAAAGAGAAGGAAGGAAGGAAGGAAGGAAGGAAGGAAGGAAGGAAGGAAGGAAGGAAGGAAAAAGGGAAAAATACTATAGTGGCAAGCCATGAGCAATGGAATACAAGTTTAAAAAAATACTTAAAGCATTGTGTTTGACTAAATATTTCTACCACAATGGCTACAATTTAAAAGACTGACAAGACCACAAGACCAAGGGTGGGCAACACTGTGGACTGAAGGGCACTCTCATACACCACTATTGAAAATTGTATAACTACACTACAAAAAGGTTTCTGGAAAAACATTAAGAAATAGGTTCATTCAAAACAAATGACAACGTATGTCCACACAAGACTTGTGCACAATATTCATGTCAGCTTTATTATAGTAGCCAATACCTACAGGCAACTCAAATGTGGTAGTGGAAAAATTTCCCCCGTGAAAATGGAAATTAACTGCTGATATAGGCACAACCTGAATAAATCTTAAAAAACATTATGCTGACTGACCAAAGCTGAACATAAATGATGGCATGCTACATGATTCCGTTGATGTAAAATTATAGAACTGTAACTATAGAACTACATATGAAGTACTTCATCTAGAAGTATATAGAATCATACTAAACTATAGTGACAAAAAGGAAGATCAGTGGTTTCCAGGGGCCAAAAGTGGAAGGCAGGAGTAACCCCCTGGAGAATATGGGAATGTCCTGTCTCTTGGTCAGTCTGTCAATTCTAAACAAATTTTAACTTTCAATTGCTGCAGTTTATTTTATGCACATTGTATCTTAAGTTGATTCTAAAGCAAATAATTGGGTGAGAAAATAAAGGCCAGAGAGAGAACTCATGGACTTAGCCATACAACAGACCAGCAGAGGGGCTGGAACAAATTCCCAACCTTCCTGCATCCTCAGAATAAACAACAAAAACATTTTGTTGTGTGGTTGGTGGTCAAACAAATTATATTTTCAGAGGGTTCACCTCACAGGCTGGCAGTCTGCAGTCTATGGTGTAGATAGTAAATGAATGTTTGGATCCCTTTTCCTGCTCATCACAATTCCACTTCTACTACAATATCTTTATGTGGAAAATGGCTTATTTACAAGCCCCACTAGAACATTCACATCTTTGGTCAAAACTTCTTCAACTTTTCCAGGTGGCTGGCCTACTTCTCTGAGATCCTGAAGCACTGGCCGCATGCTGTTATTGGAGCTTTTATTGCCGATACTGGAATTAGAATTTTGGAGTCTGAAGTTTGTCTGTACTGCTTATTATTGTGTGACCTTGAATGAATCATTAACTCTTTGGACTTCATTTTTTTCTCTATCAAATGAAGAAAATAGGCCAGGCACAGTGGCTTACGCCTGAAATCCCAGAACTTTGGGAGGCCAAGACAGGTGGATCATGAGGCCAGGAGATCAAGACCATCCTGGCTAACATGGTGAAATCCCATATCTACTAAAAATACAAAAAATCAGCTGGGCATGGTGGCACACACATGTAGTCCCAGGTACTCGGGAGGTAGAGACAGGAGAATCATTTGAACCCGGGAGGTGGAGGTTGCAGTGAGACGAGATCCTGCCACCGTACTCCAGCCTGGGTGACAGAGCGAGATTCCATCTAAAAAAAAAAAAGAAAAAAGAAAGAAAGAAAATAATAACAATAATAATGATGCCATATTAGTTTTCGGGAGGTAACATTAGATATGAAAAGTGTTAGGAACAGAACAGTTCCTGGCACCTGGTAAACAGAAATCAGTACGTGTTACTTTTTCCATTTTCATCATGAGCATTGTTATTTTGGACTGCATCTCCTCATACCTATCTTTCCCATTATTCTAAAAGTCGCTCCTGGGAAGTGAGGATGCCTTGCTCTTTCCATCCCCAGCACCTGAGCTGAAATGGTCTCTAAGTGCATAATGAATAAGCGGGTGGGTGAGTCAGAAACTGGGCATCTATTCACAGTTCCTTGTTACTTGATAGTGACTAAGGTGAACCTAGTCACGCTGACCTTCACAAGCACTGAGGAAATATCTTTCTTTTTTTCTTTGGAAGCAGTGAAGCTTAACCTTCATTTGTTAGGCTCTCCGCCAAGAAGAAGGCACAAAAGAGTACTTTACTCCAATTTATGAAGGCATAGTAAAAATAAAGGCTCTACAGAAATCCTGAGGGCATGAAGCTCCTGCAGCTGAGGCTGTGGATAACCAACCTGGTAGATGCTCCACGACCCTACTCAGTGCGTCACACCAAAGCACAGCATGAATGCAGAGAGAAACAGAGTGTGTGTGGATTCTGCATTCGCCCTTTACAAAGAACAGAATAAATCAGGAAGAAGCTATAGTTCATGCAATGCCATTTTCAAAGCATAGCAAATCCAGGTGAGATTAGGAGAATAATGGATCCTAAGGGAAGTAGCACTAAGTGATGTGTACCTGCAGGGGAAATAATCTAAAGGAAGGTTGCTGCATTTCTCATGGTACATCCAAAGGATGTTCAGGATTTCGGTATTGCTTTGCTTGGAGGTTTATGCCTTTACATTAATTTGTTCAATGACTTTATATTTTAAAAAGATTTAAGAAAAACTATGCCTATTGCAAAACGTGGAAAATATGTTATCAAAAATATAGATTACCCCAATTCAAAAACAAACACGTTAAATTTTGCTTTATATTCCTAAAGTTTCCGATAAATTGATACTTATGTGGCAAGGAAAAAATTAATAAAGGAATTCTCAGACTTCACATTTTCCTTTCCTGTTAAAAAGAATTTTGTCTGGAAACACACGTTTCTCTTCCATTTCTTGTGTTCAGCCTTCTAGAGAGAATCCTTCTACCTCTAGATGAGCCCATTGGACCTTAGGTTTTACTAATTAAGAAAAGTGGAAGGGCTACCAGAAGAAGCTTTGATTTGGAGAAGGATAGATGTTGAAGAGAATATTCTGGAAGATGGATGTGAGAGAAAGCTGAGGAATGTGCAGGAAGAAAATAAAAGTGAAAGGGAGCTTTCAAAAAAGCATTGTTAGGTGGAATGACATATCTGTATGGTATTGGAGAAAAATATGGAAAGTATTTGAGTCCTTGTAAGTTATTTTTTGGTTGCCAGATTATATTTTATTGACAAATAGTTTGGATTCATAACCCTTGCTGCGACAAAACTGGATCTCAGAGGTAACAACTTTTTAATGATATAAAAGTGGATATCAATGTGTATATAGAATAAACAGCATAAGTACAGGCACGGGTATAAATATAGGTGGTATAGAGCTAGATATGTATTCACTTAAGTATTAACATCATTACAAGTAGATCTTGGATAGAATTACAGGTGGAAACAAAAAGACAGAAAAGGAAACTTGACACCACATCATATTATTTTAAAAGAACTTTTCTCAGAGAATATAAAATAAACATGATTTTATATTAATAAATCTTTCAACTATGATTTTTTTTCATAAAATGATCAGACATCCACACAAACCAGTTCAATTAAACAAAACTTCATTGTATTAACACACATAAGAAAATAAAAGAGGAGGCTGGGAGTGGTGGTTCACACCTGTAATCGCAGCACTTTGGGAGGCTGAGGCGGGCAGATCATGAGGTCAAGAGATCCAGACCATCCTAGCTAACATGGTGAAACCCCGTCTCTACTAAAAATACAAAAATAAGCTGAGTGTGGTGGTGCACACCTGTAGTCCCAGCTACTCAGGAGGCTGAGACAGGAGAATTGCTTGAACCTGGGAGGCGGAGATTACAGTGAACCGAGATCACGCCACTGAACTCCAGCCTGGCAACAGAGCAAGACTCCATTAAAAAAAAAAAAAAAAAGGAAAAAGAGAGAAAAAAGAAAAGGAAAGAAAAGAGGAAAACTCAACAATATATTTTTAAAGGAAGTCCAGTCCTCATGGAGATTGAAAGTGGAGAGTCGTTGAGATTCTTACCAGCTCCGGAATGTTAGCACACAGGTTCTGTGATATGGCACAAAAATACACAGATATGAGCTACTTATAAACCCCACTGTCTTTTTTCTTCTTTCTTTCTTACAATCAGCTGTGAAATCCTTCCATGTTTCTAGCTTACATTTCTAAGAGAGGAAGAAACTGAATAATCTATACATCTCATTGTTTTAGATGTTAACTATTACTTCAATGTGAGAACAGAGTTTGTCCCACAAATTCATGACATGCATAGCTGGCTAGCATGAGGATGCATCATTGCTCTGGGCTGAGAGAACAAGGTTACAAGATAGTTGTATTATTTACATATGGTACCTTTGTTGCAACTGAAATTAGACAAGAGAAAGAGGTTTTATTGGCTCATATAACTTGATAGTTCATGGATAGTCAAGATGCAGGTATGGCTAATTATACGTGGTCAAATTATATTATTAGGAATATGTTTATCTTCATTTCCCAGTTCTGCCTTTATCTGCTTTGCCATTATTCCCAATTAGGCTTTTCCTTGTAATAACAAAAATAGCCATCATTTCTAAGAGTTTTTTGGTGGAGTCTTTAGGTTTTTCTATACATAACATTATGCCTGTAAGCAGGGATAATTTGACTTCCTTTTGTCCAATACATATGCCCTTTATATTTGTCTTTTGTCTAATTGTTCTGAGACTTCCAATTCTGTGTTGAATAAGAGTGTTGAAAGTGAGCTTCCTTGCCTTATTCCAGTTCTTAGAGGAAAAACATTCAACTTTTCTCCTTTCCGTATGATGTTAGCAGTGGGTTTATCATATATGCCCTGTATTGTGTTGAGGCACATTCATTCTATACAGTAAGTGCTTAACATCATTGAAAGATTCTTGAAACTGCAACTTCAAGTGAAATGGCATACAGCAGGTCCTCAAATTATGTACTTTCATTCAACATTGTTATAACATTCATAAGAAAAAAATTGGTTTCCCTGTATGTCATTTCACTTAAAGTCAGTTTCCAAGAACCAATAAATGATGTTAAGTGAGAATGTACTATATCTAATTTGACAGTTTTTGTCAAGAAGTGATGTTAAATTTTATCAAGTACTTTTTCTGCATCTATTGAGACAGTCATATGGCTTTTGTGCTTCATTATGTTGTTGTGAAGTATCACGTTTATTGATTTGCATATGTTGAACCATCCTTTCATCTCCGAAATTAATTACAGTTGATTATGTTGTATAATCTTGTAAATGTATTATTGGATTCCATTTACTAGTATCTTGTTAAGGATTTTTGCATCTGTGTTCATCAGAGACATTCGCCCATAGTTTTTTGTTGTGTCCTTGTCTCATTTTAGCATCAGGGTGATACTGGGCTCATAGAATGAGTTTGGAAGAATTCTCTCCTATTCAGTGTTTTGGAATACTTCGAGAAGAATTTGTATTCGTTTTTCTTTAAAAGTTTGGTAGAATTCAGAAATGAAGCCATTTGGTCCTAGATTTTCCTTGGTTGAGAGATTTGTTGTTACTGATTCAGCCTCATGACTCATTGGTCTCTTCTGGTGTTCTAACTATTCTTGATTCAATCTTGGAAGGTTATATGTATCCATAAATTTATCTATTTCTTCTAGAATTTCCATTTTGGTGATATATCCTTGTTGATAATAGTCTTTAATAATATTTTATATTTCTATAGTATCAGTTGTAATGTGTTCTCTTTCATATCCGATTTTACTTATTTGGGTCTTCTTTCTTTTTTTATTATAATTTAAGTTCTGGGGTACATGTACAGAAAGTGCAGGTTTGTTACATAGTTATACATGTATCATGGTGGTTTGCTGTACCCATCAACCCATCATCTACATTAGGTATTTCTCCTAATGCTATCCCTCCCCTAGCCCCCGAACCCCTGACAGGCCCTGGTGTGTGATGTTCCCCTCCCTGTGCCAGACCACTTGACTTCAGCCCCATTTCCAGGGGAATGAATGATTCTATCTCACTCGTGTTCTAGGCGCCACTGGGGTATGGAAAAAGAAAAATTCCTGCAGCTAGCTCGGTGTGTGCCCAAACATCCACCCAGTTTTGTGCTGGAAACCCAGGGCCCTGGTGGTGTAGGCACTGGAGGGAATCTCCTGGTCTGTGGGTTGCAAAGACCATTGGAAAAGCACAGTATCTGGAAGAGACTGCACAGTACAGTCTCTAATGACTTCCTTTGACTAGGAGAGGGAGTTCCCTGATCCCTTGTGCTTCCCAGGTGAGGCGATGCCCCCCACAACTTTGGCTCGCCCTCCTTGGACGGCACCCACTTTCCAACCAGCCCCAGTGAGATGAACTGAGTACCTCAGTTGGAAATGCAGAAATCACCCACCTTCTGTATTAATCTCCCTGGGAGCTGTAGACCAGAGCTGTTCCTATTCGGTCATCTTGTCTCTTCACTGGGTGGTCTTTCTTTTATTGTGCTCAGAGAGATAGAGAATAGAGTACTTGTCACCAGAGGATGGGAAATGGATGGAGCAGGGGGAACAGGGAAAGGACAATTCATGGATACAAAATTATACCTAGATAGGAGGAATAAATTTTCATTTCTATAGTATTATAGAGTGACTACAGTTAACAATAATTTAGTATATATTTTCAAACAGTTAGAAGAGATTATTTTGCAACTTCCCAACACAAAGAAATAATAAATGTTTGGGCCGGGCGCGGTGGCTCAAGCCTGTAATCCCAGCACTTTGGGAGGCCGAGACGGGCGGATCACGAGGTCAGGAGATCGAGACCATCCTGGCTAACACAGTGAAACCCCGTCTCTACTAAAAATACAAAAACCTAGCCGGGTGAGGTGGCAGGCGCCTGTAGTCCCAGCTACTCGGGAGGCTGAGGCAGGAGAATGGCGTGAACCCGGGAGGCGGAGCTTGCAGTGAGCTGAGATCCGGCCACTGCACTCCAGCCTGGGTGACAGAGCGAGACTCCGTCTCAAAAAAAAAAAAAAGAAATAATAAATGTTTGAGGTGATAGATATGTTAATTTCTCTGAGTTGATATTTACATATTTTATACATATATCACTCTCTACTTCATAAATATAAAAAAATTAAAAAGCAAAAAATAAAAAGGGCCACCATAAGTGTTAGGCAATCCGTGTACCAGGAGAAAGACCAACCTCAATGGAAAGAGATTGTGCCTTTCCTTTAACTACAACAGAATTCCTGTGCTTGCTTCTGACTCACCCAACTTTATAAGTTACAGGCCTTATAACTTATATAGGATTCTGAGTCCGTCAATGTAGTTTGGAGGAGAAAGTAATCATACTGGCCAAACTGGAGTTCTAGGAATGGGTCAGCCCTACCTAAGCCATATGGGGTCAAAGTCAGAGAAGTAAAGTTAATGAATACTGGACAGGGATAATTAACAGAAAGGAAACAGAGATATATACCAGCTGAATCAGTGAAATTTGATCAAAAATTATTGGGAAAGGTGTGGTTAGTAATTAGGAAGAATAATAAAGAATAGTGCCATGTTTCAGGGATTGTCTCAGAAAGTCATTACCACTTTTAGACCCAAAGAGGCCAAAAATGAAGCAGTTCTGGAATCGAGGGAGAGATCTATATAGAAAGGGATGCTTGAGAAGAGGACGGGGTGCAGTCAACCAATTTTAATAGAGGGGCACAGTCAGTCAATGATGACCTGACAGGGCAGTAAATGTTGAAACAAGTTCTCTGAACTCACTCTTCCTATTTCCTTTGAGTGCCTCCCATCCCAACTGCAAGTCACAGAGCAAGATAGCTGATTGTTGATTACTTATTTTGTGTATAAAATAAGACAAGATCATCTCTACAGATAAACACTTTTAAGAATTTCATGTGCAAATTTTCAAATTCCTCTGTTCCTACAAAGCACAGAACCATAAGCACATACACGTATATATTCACATATATTTATGTGTTTCATTAAAAATATACATATATACAGAATCACATACATGAGTACATAATTATTTGTATGTGTATGTCTCACACAATGGTCATTTCATGTATATTGTTCTGTGAGTTGCTATTAATATAATAAATTGTAGATATCTTTCCAAGTTAATATATTTATTTTTCTATTATTTTATTGGATATACAAAATTCTTCATAAGTTTTTATAATTTTTAAGCCATTATCCTCTTGAGAGACTTTTAGGTTGTTTCTGAGTTTGTGCTATTACATACATAGCTATGATATATTCTCATTTACATATCATTATGAATGTTGGGGTACATGTGTCATGCTTATACAGATTTTTATGGTACTATCCTTCATAATTGTTCTCCGATATTAAATTTTGGACATTTAAACATGAAATATAGTGCTCTCTTTCAACTTTGCAAAATCTGCATGTTTCCTATCTGTGTTAGTTTCTTGTGCTGCCCTAACAAACTACAACAAATTTGTTTCCTTAAACAATAGAGATGCATGCCCTCACTGTTCTGGAGGCCGCAAGTCTGCAATCAAAATGTCAATGGGATAGGCTCTTTCCAGAAGTTCTGAGAGAGAAGGTGTTCCATGCCTCCCTTGTAGTTCTTGTGGCTGTGAGCAATCCTGGGCATATCTTGACTTATAGCTCCATCATTCCAACCTCTGCCTCTGCCTTCACATGAATTTCTTCCCTTGTGTCTGTGTCTTTTCCCTTTCTGTCTTTTATTAGGATATCTGCTATGTCATTAGGCTTAGTGTAGGCCCTAAATCCAGGATGATCTCATCTCAAGATCCTTAAATTAATTATATCTGCAGAAATTCTACTTCTAAATAAGGTCACATTCACAGTACTAGGGGTTAAAATTTGAACATACTTTTTGGGAACACAGTTCAACCTCCTACAAAAACTCGTATTTTATTTCACCAGTATGTGACAATCTTTTTTTAATTATTTCTTTATTTTGTCTTTCTTGTATTGTTATTGAGTGTTAGTGCATTAGTCTATTCTCATATTGCTATAAGAACTGCCCAAGACTGGATAATTTATAAAAAAAAGGAGTTTAATTGAATCATAGTTCTGCATGGCTAGGGAGGCCTCAGGAAACTCACAGTCATGGAAGAAGGTGAAGCAAAAACATCCTTTCCAAGGCAGTAGTAGAGGGAAGTGCAGAGTGAAGGAGGAAGAGCCCCTTGGAAAACCATCAGACCTCGTGAGAACTCACTATCATGAGAATAGCTTTGGGGAACCACATCCACAATCCAACCACCTCCAAGGAGGTCCCTCCCCCAACACCTGGGGATTACAATTTGGATAATTCAAGATGAGATTTGGGTGGGTACACAGGAGTAGACCATATCATGACACCCCTGACCCCTCCCAAATCTCACATCTTTTCACATTTCAAAACTAATCATGCCTTCCCAAGAGTCCTCCAATGTCTTAACTCATTTCAGCATCAACTAAAAAGTCCACAGTCAAAATCTCATCTTAGACAAGGCAAGTACCTTCCACCTATGAGTCTGTAAAATCAAGTGCAAGTTACTTACTTCTTAGATACAGTGAGGATACAGTCATTAGGTAAATGCTCCCATTCAAATTGGGAGAAATTGGCCAAAACAATGGAGCTACAGACCCCATGCAAGTCCAAAATCCAATAGGGCAGTCATTATACATTAAAGTTCCAAAATGATCGGCTTTGAGTCCATGTCTCACATCCAGGTTATGCTGATGCAAGAGGTGGGCTCCCATGGTCTTGGGCAGATTTATCCCTGTGACTGCAGAGTACAGTCTCCCTCCTAACTGCTTTCACAGGCTGACATTGAGTGTCTGTACCTTTTCCAGGTGCATGGGTGCAAGCTGTCAGTGGATCTACCATTCTGGGGTCTAGAGGATGATGGGACTCTTTTCACAGCTCCACTAGGCAGTGCCCCAGGGAAGACTCTGTGTGGGGGCTCCAACCCCACCTTTCCCTTCTGCACAGCCCCAGCAGAGGTTCTCCATGAGAGCTTTGCACCTGCAGCAAACTTCTGCCTGGACATCCAGGCATTCTCACACATCCTCTGAAATCTAGACAAAGGCTCCCTAACCTCAATACTTGACTTCTGTGTACCTGCACTCCAAACACCATGTATAAGCTGCCAAAGCTTGGGGCTCACACCCTCTGAAGCAATGGCCTGAACTGTATGTTGTCTCCTTTTAGCTACGGCTGGGAAAGACAGAACCAAGTCCCAAGACTGCACGAAGCATCAAGGCCCTGGGCCTGGCCCATGAAGCCATTTTTTCCTCATAGGCCTCTAGGCTTGTGATGGGAGGGGTCACCATGAGGCTCTCTGACATATCCTGGAGACATTTTCCCTGTTGTCTTGGTGATTAACATTTGGCTCCTCGTTACTTATGGAAATTTTTGCAGCTGGCTTGAATTTCTCCCCAGAAAATGGGTTTCTCATTTCTATCACATAGTCAGGATATACATTTCCAGGTTTTTATTCCCTGTTTCCCTTTTAAACATAGGTGCCAATTTCAAACCATCTCTTTGTGAATGCATAAAACTGAATGCTTTTGAGAGCACCCAAGTCACCTCTTGAACACTTTGCTGCTTAGAAATTTCTTTATCCAGACACCCTAAATTATCTCTTTCAAGTTCAAAGTTCCACAGATCTCTAGGGCAGGGGTGAAATGCTACCAGTCTCTTCACTGAAGTGTAGCAAGAATTACCTTTATTCCAATTCCCAAAAAGTTACTCATCCCCATCTGAGACCACCTCTGCCTGGGCTTTATTGTCCATATCATTTTCTGTTTTTTGCTCAAAACCATTCAACAAGTCTCTAGAGAGTTCCAAACTTTCCCCCATCTTCCTGTCTTATTCTGAGCCCTCCAAACTGTTCCAACCTCTGCCTGTTACCCAGTTCCAAAGTCACTTTTGCATTTTCTGTTATCTTTATATCAGTGCCTCACTACCTTGGTACCAATTTACTGTATTTGTCAATTTTCAAACTACTGTAAAGAACATCCTGAGACTAGGCAGTTTAAAGAAAAGTGGTTTAATTGACTCATAGTTCTGCCTGGCTAAGGAGGCCTCAGAAACCCTACAATTATGGCAGAAGGGGAAGCAAACAGATACTTCTTCACATGGCAGCAGGAGAGAGAAGTGCCAAGCAATGGAGAAAAAGTGACTTATAAAACCATCAGTTTTCATGACAGCTCACTCACTATCAGGAGAATAGCATGGGGGAACCACCCCCATGATCCAGTCACCTCTGATGAGGTTCCTCCCCCAACATATAGGGATTAAAAGTTGGATTATAATTGAAGATGAGATTTTGGTGGGGACACAGAGCCAGACCATATCAGTTAGTTTCTTTACATGTTTGTTAGGTTATTCTTATGCTAATTGTCTGGGATTTTTCATTTGTATTTCTTTATTAGTTGCAGATTTAAAATATATTATCAATAATAGATCTATGTTGTATGATACATTGGAAGTATATTCTATCATTTAAATTTTTGGGGGGAGTTTAAACTTATATTAAACTTATATTATTTCCTGCCACACAAAATATCTACTTTTTTTTGTCAAAACTCTTAATCAGTCTTTTGTCGTTTTTTTTTTGTTTGTTTGTTTGTTTTGTTTTGTTTTGTTTTGAGATGGAGTCTTGCACTGTTGCCCAGGCTGCAGTGCAGTAGTGTGATGTCTGCTCACTGCAACCTTTGCCTCCTGGGTTCAAGCGATTCTCCTGCCTCAGCCTCCCAAGTAGCTGGAATTACAGGCACCTGCCACCATGCTTGGCTAGTTTTTTGTATTTTTAGTAAAGACAGGGATTCACTATGTTGGTCAGGCTGGTCTTGAACTCCTGGCTTCGTGATCCATCTGCCTCAGCCTCCCAAAGTGCTGGGATTAAAGGTGTGAGCCACTGTTCCTGACCAACTGTTAATCATTTTTGTGAAAAATTTTGGAATCTACCTCATGCTTAAAAAACATAAAACTTATAAAAATACTTTCCTGTAGCTCATGCTAAATTTTTGCCCTTTTGAGTAAACTTTGAGAGCCTTAATTTAGTTGAAATTAATTTTTGTACATGCTGTATGGAAGAGAGCTGTCATTTTCCTCAATAGGTACAGCAGTTTGTTCCAAAATAACTTATTAAATATCCTATTATTTATCAACTTTAATAAAACGTTTTTATCTTTCAAACTTTTCATATACTTTGTTATGTTTTTGGATTATTAAATTTACTTTCTAAAATTTATTTATCTAAACTTTTCTATACTTATCTATTACTGTTTTCTTGATAATGTTTTATAAATTATGCTTATTGTATAAGTTAGGCTTCATTTGTCAAAATTTTACATATTTGTGTGAGCACTCTCTTACATTTATTCTTCCAGCTGAAATGTGAAATTACTTGCAAAATTATAAAAAAAAAGAATTACAATTTAAATTGAATCATAATTTATTTATTATTTAAGATGGAGAGACATCATCCCATCTAGATGATAATTGTGCAGTTATTAAAAACTTATCTAAATACTTTTTTAACATTTTATATATTTTTCAATATTGTCTTATATAAGTTTACATTAAATATGTATATTCATATTTTATAATTTTATCTTTGATTTTTGCTTTGTTTTGTATTTTTTAGATTCGATTTGTTTTTCCTACATACATTCTAATTAGCCATTTCCAACATAAATGAAACAACTTGAATTCAAGTATTTATTTTTTCTAACATGTCATCTGATTGAATATCCTTAATTTTTGGTTGAAATCAAAAAATAAAACAATAGCTTTGATGGAGATGATAGTGGCTAATATGGCTAACAGTCATTATCAATTAAAATTTTTCAAGTGTCTGATACTTTGCTAATCACTTTACTGGTGTTATTAGATTGCATCGTCATAGCATTCATGAGAGAGTGGTCAATATCTTTCTCCACAGATGAGGAAATGGAAGCTTAGAAGAGTTAAATAATTAAATAATTGCCTGCAGTCTTTCAGGTAACAAATGTCTGTTCCAAAATAACGTCTATTACTGACTTCTGAGGTCTATCATCAACCATAAGCTTATATAATATTTCCTCTTTTTTGGCTAGACACTCTAAAGTGATGCTGAATAGTAGTGAGACAGTGATGAGACCCAGCATTTCTCTTTGATTGTGAATTTGCTAGAATGTCTCAATACATTTACTATGGTATTTGTTGATGTCTAAAACCTTTTCTCAATTTTTAAGAAAAATTTTCTTTCACTTATATTTCTTTAAGCTTTTATAATTAGTAACAAATGTTGAATATTATTAACTTTTTTGTCTATTGATATCACAATATGCTAAATCACTAGAGTCTATTAAATGGTTTCCTAAAGTTACTATCTTGCACTTGGAGATAAGCTCTACTTCTATGTTGTTGTATTTATAGTTCCCTGATTGCTATTTGCTTATTTCATAGTTTTAAATTTATATAAGATTACTTCTTCATAGTTTAACTTTTTAGTGGCATCTTTATCATATTTTGGAATGAAGATATGTAACCTTAGGAAGATATCTATCTTTGTCTATGCTATGAAATAATTTTATAACATATATATTGTCTATTACCAAAAGATTTGATAAGATTTACCTACAAGTTCACATGAGATAATAAACTTTTAGGTTTAGTCTTTGAAACCCTTTATATTTCTTCTATGACAATCTGTGCTCTATAATATCTTTGAATTTATTTTAAAAGTTTATATTGTCCCAAAATATTGCTCCCCTCATTAAATTATTTATATTTACTTTTATAAATGTTTACATAAAATTGTTTATAATATCTTAGTGGGATTTCGTGTCTCTTTATTTTTACTGTAGTACATGTTTCTCTCTTTTTTCAAAATTATAATTATCTACTTGATTTCACCACCTTTTAATTTTATTAACGTTTCTTTCATAATAGGTTTGCTGTTATTTACAGAAACATTTAAATATCCCTATTATTTTTTCCTTTCTTACATTTAAATTGTTTTCAGTTCAATGTCAACTTATTATCTATTAGTCTTTCTTATTTATTAATAAGATAATTAAAAGCTTTCATTTCTCTTCTGACTATGGTTTTAGATGCACGTCATATGTTTATTTTATGATGTGAACTAATTTTTCCTAAACTTTAAGCAATTTGGAATTACAATTTTATTTTATACCCATTTTATTCATATAAATTAATTTTTATTGTAGACCATTTACACATGGTTTATTATTTCACAGGACTCTGCCTTTTGAATTGTAGCAAAGAAAAAAAATGACTTCTAAATTTTCAACACTTGGGAATTTATTGAAATGTTTATTTTATAGCCAGTTATATGTTGTTATTTATTTACTTATCATTTTTGGGTTCCTGATTGTTTCTGGGTCACTGAGAAAATATGCATTTAAATAGGGTATAAACTCTCATGAATAGAAATTAAGTCACCCTTGTCAATTTTATAATGTAACCTTGTATATCTTTATGGTTTTACAATCTATCTGATCTGTCAAATTCTGACTTATATTGCTTGTATTATTCATGGATTATCCTCTTTTATTTATATTTTTCCAATGAAAAATATGCTTCTCTATTTTGACCAAAGTCTTAAATTTTGTGTTATTTAATATTACCATTGCTTCTTATATTTTATTTCTGTGCTTTCATCTTGCTAATATATTATCTTGTAGGGTTTTTTTACTTGCAAGATTTCTGTGGCAATTCATTTCAGATGTGTCTGTTGTAAACAGTGCATAGGTAGATTTTTAACCTAATTTAAGTATATTCACCAATATATTGGTATAAAATCCTCATTCTTTAACTTTTACCTTATAATTTAAGCCTAAGCAAGTCATGAAACATAAGGAGTCATTGCAGATAATATTAAACAGTTCTTATAGCTCTCAATCATTTCTTTATTGTTTTTATATTTTGATTATCTTTGGCAAGCTTGCTTCAAATAAATAAAGACCCATAAAGTAGTAAAAGGTAGTGTATATAGATACCTACAGTCTTTTGCTTGCATCTTTACAATCTGTGTCCACAGAAATACTTATTTTCTAATAGAAAAAGCAATAAAATATTTATATTATTCCATAATGAACCACTTAAATATACAGCCACCTTCAAAAATGAACTAGAGTTATAAATGTTAAAAAAGAAATGCCTCCTGATTTTCTGAGTCTGTCCCTTCAGCTTTGTTTCTTGCTATGCTGAAATGTCCTTCAACGAAATTGTCATTTTCCCTAACTTTGTCAAAATCAGATTGCAAGAGAAAAACAAAGTGATGTGATTGAGAAGAAGAAATTGCCAATATAGCAGGAAAATAAATCCAATCAGGGCTCAGGGTAATCCTTGGTATCACCTATAGCAACTCTGTAATCATACTGATGTAGAAATTAAGTCTCTCAGAGGTTAGACAGATTGCCTGAAGTTACATCGTTCCAGGAAGATCATTAAAACCATAACCAAGAATTTCTTTCTAAACAAGAAAACCTGGCATAGAAAAAAAGGTTATAGGTTTTTAATCAGTCAGCCTGGGGATATATCCTGACTTTACCCATGGTAGTACAAAGACAGACAAACTTGGCATCAAACCCTATGTCTTCATTTATTAATGCTGAAAATTTATAACGTTCCTTAACTTCTAAGCCTGAATTTTCTCTGAAAATGAGTAGAATATGATCTATTATGGAGCACAAACATTGCTCTAAGGAATAGATTAGACTGCACATAGAAAGCACCTAGCACTGTGCCCAGCACCTAATTACTCCGCAACAAGTATTCGCTTCCTTCCCCACTCCTTGATTAAACCAGTGCACAGTGGCTTTGTAGGAGTCAGATTATTTATGGAAATAATGCCTCCATGTCACTATTTGAATGCAAGACAACGCTGGTTGAGATAAATCCAGAACCCAGCTAAACAGACAATATAATCTCGGAAAGTAGGTGGGCCAGGATGGAAAAGGAATGGGAAAGTTAGGGGATTCTATTCTCCTTCTTAACTAATGTCCAGGAAACACCCTTTTTTTCTCCTCAGGCATAAAGCTTGAATGTGACTTTTCATTTTTTAAAATTTCCAGAAAAACCTACTGGGTCCCAGAGGGAGCTATCAAAAGGAATTAAACTGTTATGTTTTCCAGAGTTAGAAAATAAATGGAGAGGAGGTGCATATAAAGATTTTTTTCCTGATATTTGTTTTTTCCACGTGATTAGTATATAAAGGCCTTATGTAATCCTGCTACAGCATCATTTTAAACATTCACTTAATGTCTCATTAGCAAGCCCTGGGAATGTATTTGGCTCCTTCTGGCATTGCCTGAGCCTAACCTTCAGGTTAGGCAGCCATTGATTTTAGCTTCCATTGTTCTGCGAAACACATCTGGGTCCCTAATGAACAATTCTCTAAGTTGGAGACAAATTTGCTATTGCTGGAACACGTCTGATTGAAAGCACAGACATAATGCTTACAAAATGTTGGGGGTGGGGGAAAGTGATTGAAAGTAAGATTATAAATTACTCTTGGCTTTAGACTTCCCTCAAGCCACGTAAAACAAAAAGCAATTATTTATCTTTGGAAATGGAATTAGTCTTTTTTTTTCCTGTTATCTAATCAATGCTTATTATTCTTCTCAGCCTGGTTCTCTAGTTGGTTGGGGAACTTGAATGGAGACCCCACTTTTCTCATGCGATCTTTCCCACCTTTCTTCATTTCTTTCTCGTTGGAAATTTTTCCAAAAATGGCACTTGGTCAGCACACAAAAGCCTTCAATATGTCAGGTGAAACAGTTCAATACCTGTAATTAGTGACGTTTTATTTAAGTCTCCTTCACAGGAAGAAATTTGATTTTATTAGCCCTCCTTTTTTGGTAAATGACTGTGGAATATGAAGCATCTGCATCCAGCGTTTTTAAGTACATCCTGAAAATTCAGAGAGGTCTAGGCTTAATCACACATAAGCGCACATGCAGTTGGTGTTCTGTATTTTGCAATAATGTTCGAGGTTTTACCTCTGTGGTATGAATGTACCTTTGTCTTGTATATATTGTTTGGCTTTCAGTAATTCACTTGGACACTAGCGGCATAGATACAATAGTGCAGATTCAAAACACTTCAAAGTATTTCATTTCAAATGTAAGATTAGGTTGCATACATTTTCTGCCATGATTAGGTAGTTTCGCAAATCAGCCTCTCTATTTTAACTCTACGCAGCAGGCAAACTCTCTAAACCCAAAGGAAAAAAAAAAAAGCTCTTTCTTCCACTCTTTACGTATTCTTCTTCTATATTATCATCTCTGGCCATCTACAGCCCAGAAGCTGAGATTTAGTCAGAGTTGGCATCCCAGGAACTGTCTGACACAAGTCTCTTAACATTCCTTGGTTTCAGAATCCTCCTTGTTAAAATGAAGAGGTTAAACCAGCCATAACACGGGGTTTCCTTGCTGATTCTCCAGCACAGGGGTCCTCAACTCCCTGGGCTGTGAACCAGTGTCAGTCCATGGCCTATTAAAGGAACCAGGCCACAGAGCAGGAGGTGAGTGGCAGGCCAGCAAGCATTACTGCCTGAGCTGAGCTCCACCTCCTGTCAGATTAGCTGCAGCATTAGATTCTCACAGGAGCGCAAACACTATTGTGACCTGTGCACACAAGGGACCTAGGCTGCACTCTCCTTATGAGAATCTAATGCCTGAAGATCTGAGGTGGAACAGTTTTATCCTGAATCCATTCCTCCGCCCCCAAAAGTTTCTTCCACGAAACCAGTCCCTGGTGCCAAAAACGTTGAGGACCGCTGCTCCAGCACACTCCTCGAATCGTGCTAATCATATTGCTTTTGAAAAAAATAAAAATGCCTTTCTGTTCCCCTCACTGGACTGAGGATTGAGGGACAACAGGTAGACCTTTCCAGTGATGATTTTATTCTATATACTTCCAGCTCACCTCTGCCTCTAGTGGCCTTAACATTGTCCTGCCCCAATGCCCTTCGTCTGTTGCAGCGTGTGAAACCTCAGGAAACACACAATAAATGCTTGTGAAATGAATGGTTTCAGATAACTCTTCCTCCTGCAGAGATTCAATAATTGAGGTGTTTCTAAGAGGCTAGTGTACCCCCTTCAGACACCTAGAAGGAGAGACTAGTGCAATACGGAGGACAAGTTTGGTAGGAAGACTTCATTTCCTTTTTTGTTTTGTTTTGTTTCCTGAATATTACAAATACCTTCACCTCTCTCTCTCAGTTTTGGCTAAATGCCAAAACATGCTATGTATCGTGGCCTGTAAAATACTAATACAAAGTCATTTTTCCCAAGGGAAAGTTAGGAAGAGATAGTATTCTTTCACCTCCCATGTGATAAGGCACTGAGGACAGCCTTTATGATTAACAACAGACCAGTTTCTTCAACCACCTCTGCTCTCTTTACCCACAGACCAGTTTCCAACTCCTCAAGTTGTTATTTTAGTCTAGCAGGGACTTCACCAGTTCAGAAATTGCAGGAAGGGGGCGATATAAAAAGCCCATTAGTCCCAAACATCTCAGATTTCTTCCTTCAAAAACAAGAACATCAAGAGTCGAATGCTAGCCTCAATTGTTTTCTTGTTCTAGACTCCAGTATCCACAGGTGCTGTCAAAACTCTCTTGGAATTAAGAGGCCATCTCTGCAAAGACCAGAAGGACCCACTGGTACTTTATACCTTTATGTGAGTAAAGCCCCTCTGCACACAGCCTCCTTAGTATTGGGAAGGGAGTTAAAAAAGGAAAAAATGAAAACTGCTGGGGTTTGAAGGACTCAAAACTTTACTTCTCTCTTTTTTCTTATGTAAACTTCAGAATCAATTGAGAAATAGATTTAGAAGTTAGATATTAAATTGTTAGGTCTGCGGAGAAATGGGATCCCATTCTTTGAGCGGACTCTCAAACTGAAGTTCTGTGCCATGGTAGGAAGAGCTGGACCATAAAGGTTCTTCTTCACTGGGACCTGATACTACAACTGAAGTGTGAACTACGAGTAGAGAAAGTGTGCTCCCTGCAGGTAGGCACTTCCTACCAGGAAAGAGTGATTATTGATATTTCTCAGATCCCTGGAAGGAAGCAGAATCTACTCCAGATAACTCACACATAAGAATTTTAATGACAGAACTGTTTGTAGAGGTGAGATTAGGGTTTGGGAAACAAAGGATGGGAGGCGACCCAAAGACTAGCAACAGTGGGAAGCTGTTACCACCATAAGGGCTTAAGGGACAAGAAGAAAATTGTGTGTCTGGCACACAGTAAAGACCAGGGCCTTAGAAGAAGAGCCACTCATGGGAGATACAGCTGTAGGAAAAACATAGCTACTTCCAGAGAAATGGGATCACGGTGGGAGGAAAGGAGGTGAGAAACAGTCAAAGAAAATAAATACTCTGACATACTGTCTCCTGTGCCCCAATCTCCTGTTGTGGGTGTCATTGGTCAAAGCCAAAAAGAAGCCAGAGCATTATGCCATCCACAGGGCTAATTTGCCTGCCTTGCCTTCACCCACATTGGCACACCACAGGGTAGAGGAGGGTGAAGAATGGATCTAGCAAGAGCAAATAATGGCTTATTAGAACATCGACAAATAAGAAAGTGTACATCCACTGGAAGAAATGGATAAAAGAGAAGAAAAATATGGGTGGGAGTAGAGCAATTTTAATGGACTTTTCTTTTTTCCACTTGGAAAGATAAGGATCAAGGTAAATTTAAGTCATACGTAAGAGCAGATATTTCCAATGCTTCGGTTTTCTCCAGACAACCCAGCTTGCCCAGCCAATCGTGACATTCCCCAGGATCTTTCACTGGTCCAGGCAGTTCTGCAGACCTTCTTTCTGCATCCCTAGTCCCAGTCCTTGAACAGCTCACTTTTATTTCTTTCCTTTGCCTTACACAATTTGAATCAGGTTTAATTGCTAAGTGCCACCAAGAGTCTCTTTCCTTTTGGCTCATGCATGGCTGTTTCTCCAGAGTTGCTTTTCTCTAGCAGACCTCAAAATTCACTGCTTCTGTCATCATGCAGTATAATGTAGTGGTGAGGAAATGGAAAATGATGTCAGATGCACACACTTTCTGTAATGTAACTATTGGAGCCCTTCTGAGGCAGGTATCTGCTAGTTAGGAATAACCCCTTCGTGTTAGTGTTGTTGTATGAAGTCAATGAGATAACTACAAGATAATGTATCAATTTGTTGGGATGGGTACAGGCATACAGTGAAGCCCTTGTGATGGTTCATATTGAGTGTCAACTTGATTGGATTGAAGGATGGATAGTATTGTTCCTGAGTTTGTCTGTTAGGGTGTTGCCAAAAGTGATTAGCATTTGAGTCAGTGGACTGGGAGAGGTAGACCCACCCTCAATCTGGATGGGCACCTTCTAATCAGCTGCCAGCATGGCTGGAATGAAGCAGGCAGAAGAAGATGGAAGAGCAGACTTCTGGTCTCCATCTTTCTCCCATGCTGAATGCTTCCTGCCCTCAAGCATCAGACTCCAAGTTCTTCAGCTTTTGGACTCTTGGACTTACATCAGTGGTTTGCCAGGGTCTCTCGGGCCTTTGGCCGGAGACTGAAGGCTGCACTGTCAGCTTCCCTACTTTTGAGGTTTTGGGACTCAGACTGATCCACGACTCACTGCTTTGCTCCTCAACTTGCAGATGGCCTATCAGGGGACTTTACCTTGTGACTCACATGAGTCAATTCTCCCTAATAAACTACCTTTCATATATATGTATATCCTTTCATATATACTTTCTGTCCCTATATAGAACCTTGACTAATACGGCTCTCAATCTTTATTGTCCCTCACCAACCTTTGCCTGTAGTGTGCCGTTTTCCTGTAGCCAAACCTTCTTCTCTCCATGTCCAGTTACTGTTTGAGAAGGGGACACAGGATCGGGGGTTCATTACTTTAACTTTACATCAGTGTTAATGCTGTGTTACTTTCTTTATATAGAGAGATGGAAGTACTAACAGTACTCTGCTGGTGTTTTGTATCCTGACATTAAAAACCGGCTTAAAGTTCCAACCAAATTTACTTATCTTGCTTCTCCATTAATCTTTGACAAATTGCAAACCCTAGAATTTCTATGGGTGTAAAAAGAGACCAGCCAGGTCATTATCCAGGGCTGTTAAAATATGGCCTTACAAGCAGCTTCCTGTGTGCATTCACCCCAGCCAGAAATCCTTTTGATATAACTTATGCATTATTTAAGTTACTCTGAACTTCTAATGCAGAATTATGGAATATAATGGAAATATCCTATGCATCACAGTGTTCCCCTGTCATTCTATGTCTGCCACAAAAAAAAAAAAAAAAAAAAAAAAAAAAAAAAACCTGCAAAATTACTTCTGTGGAATAATCCTATATACGCGATTATGGCTCAGCCATAATTTCTGGGAACATTTTAATTCTTGGCTTTTCCTTCATCCAGCAGATTTTACTTCCTCTTTCACTGCCTAAAGTATCAACTGTCCTTTTGATCATGGCATACTTATAAGAACAATCCTCCCTTGAAGCAGGAAATGTATGGTGTATTGCCAGCTACCATTAATGTAGTCAAGGCAATTTTGTGGGAAGGGATAGGTGAGCTGAGAAACTTCAAAGAATTTTGCCAATGTGCCTTTTAGATCTGTAAATTTTCTTCAAAACTTATGTTGGTTGGGTTTTGTTTCATTCTAACCATGACAACCTTGTGACATAAAGAAAAAATATGGAAAAACTGATTGGAAGTATATCAAACCCAGTAATCTTGATATTTTGATTCAGCAATCACAAGATCATACAACTCAGTTTAAGGCTTATCTCAATCTCTAAATTTAGAGATTGAGGATAGGATTTAAGCAGGAAGTGATCTAAGTGACATTACATTTTATACAGTTTATTTTTCTCCTATGTAGTATTTTATCAGGTGACTGTCAGTCAAAGAGGGAGTCAAAAGGACCCATGAGGAAAAACTCATTGGTTCTGCATCAAGGCAGAAATAATCTTTATACAGTCAAGTAATCTGTTCCTTCTACACAGAGCATGTGAATTATTGATGACGCTATTCAACACTTTATTTCTTTGTGGCAGCCAACTAGGTCTTCCTAGTTACTTGCTTTTGTTGGCATTAAAATAAAATATGTTTCTCCTACTGAGAACGTGTAAAAGCGAATGGGAAATTAATATGTTTTCTAAAGTCTATAAGCAAGGCATCATATGTCAAAAGAGTAAGCATTTGTAAGCCTAGCTGAAAAGATCCTTTACATAAATCTTCATATAGCATGAAAAATACAACTCTGATTTTTTTTTCTTCATGCCTTTTAGGGATTAACTTTTTCTCTTCACCATTTTTTTTTAGAAAACACAACTTTATTGTTTTTTATTTGCTTCTTTATGACTTCTCAACTCTTGACCTTGAAGGTAAATTGTAATGTCAGAAAAATCAGCCTTTATGCTTCCCACCTCTCACAGGTTCATATCTGGCTCTTGGGTAGCTCTTCTTCTATATATACAAACTCTCAGGTTTTCTTGTGTCTTTTGCTTGCCCATATCTGCTTGGGGAATATGTGAAAAGTGAGGAGGTATTCATTTTTTAATGATAATTATAACAACTTATATCATGATTTCTCATGGGCTAATACCAGCCCTATGAGATATAGTAGCAAAATGTTATAATTGTCATTTTAAACGAAAGAAAATGAGCAGAGATCTTTATTTTTCTCTTTTCTTTCTTTCTTCTTTTCTTTTTGTTATATTTGTCTAGTTTTCAATGCAGTCTTGTCATGAAGATGTTAACCTACCAACTGGAGACTTGATGAAGACCAGACAGCATAGTGTTGATTGCTGGTGGAATAATTGGAAAAAAGATCTACATTCTGGGCTTAAGAATTCTTCTAAATGTCATTTTATCTATTAAAAAGATCTGTCCCCAATGTAATTCATTGAAGTGTGATGATTAGAATCACATTTATAACAGACTAGATTTTAGTCAGAATGACGTATTTAGACTTTTTTGGTCTTTGAAGTGACCTGTGAGTCATCTCTTTTCGACATGTATTTATTGTGCACATATTACAGGCCAGGCTCTGTGTTAATAACCAGGGATAATAAAGGCAATTCAATAATGACCCTTTTCAACAGATGTTACAGTGATGATGATAATTAAAGACTGACCAGCTCTTGAACTGGATTGTTAAAACAAGGAGAACCTCACTTATAGAAGTTGGGAGTATGGTGTTTCTGAGGAGGAGGACATGTCAGGCAAAGAGAAGGCTTATGCAAAGCAGGTAAAGCAGAAAATAGCAGGAGAGTTACAAGGAACTAACTGACTCACGTAATTCAGTATACAAGGAACTAACTGACTCAAGTAATTCAGTATAGCAGGAGCAAAACTCCAGAATAGAAATGACTGAGGAAGTGACCGACGTTCACAATGTGCTCGGTCTGCCAATAGTGAGGTGACCAGATTTGTTAGATTCATGGTTAATGGACTGAATTAGATGGAGGGAGAGTGAGAAAAAGAGCATAAGACTTAAGACAATCAAACAAAATAAAATGCTGACATGCTGAAAGAGGGGCCAGCCAATTTTTATGTCATACTTTCATGGCAGGAAGATATTGCTTCTTTTCATTTGTCAACTCAAACCCACCTTCATTGTCCCACTACCAAACACTCTTTCTTGAAGAAATATTTTATGCAGAGTTGGGCAGCTCACCTTTTGGGATTCCATAGCATGTTTCAATAGTCAGTATTCAATAGCTTATCCTGCATAACAATTCTAAAGCCTTAGTGGCTGTGCTAGTTCTTGGTTGGTACATGTACACCATGAAATACTATGCAGCCATAAAAAGGAATGAGATCATGTTCTTTGCAGGGGCGTGGGTGAAGCTGGAAACCATCATCCTCAGCAAACTAACACAGGAACAGAAAACCAAATATTGCATGTTCTAACTCATAAGTGGGCGTTGAACATTGAGAACACATGAACACAGAGAGGGGAACAACACACACCAGGGCCTGTTGCGGGGATGCGGTGTGAGGGGAGGAAACTTAGAGGACAGGGCAATAGGTGCAGCAAACCACCATGGCACCCATACACCTATGTAAAAAACTTGCATGTTCTGCACATGTATCCCATTTTTTTAAGAAAAAAAATAATAAAATAATAAAAAAGAAGTACCTGAGGCTGGGTAATTTATAAAGAAAAGAGGTTTAATTGACTTACAGTTCTGCAGGGTGTACAGGAAGCACCATGCTGGCATCTGCTTCTGGTGAGGTCTCAGGCAGCTTCCAATCATGCTAGAAGGCAAAGAGGGAGCTGGTGTATTACACAGCAAAAGTAGGAGCAAGAGAGAAAGGAGGGAGGTGTCACAAACTTTTAAATAAACGGTTATCCCATGAGAACTCAGAGTGAGCACTCACCCATCACCAAGAGATAGTACTAAGCTATTCAGGAGGGATACGTCCCCATGATCCAATAGCCTACCACCAGATCCCACCTCCAACACTGAGGATTACATTTCAACCTGAGATTTAGAGGGGACACACATCCAAACGATATCAGTGGTTGTCAGCAACAACTAGTTGTTCTCATATAACAAGTTGACTTATTATTCCTGAATCTCAGGTTCAGGCAGGCAGTTAGGTTTGAGTTTGCCTCATATATGTTTATTCTTGGATCCTGGATTAAGGTACAGCCCTGATCTGGAAAAGGCACATTCTCATGAAAGAGGGAAGAGTGAGAGAAGTCAAGCTTCTGCTCAGATGTAGCACATGTCATATTGCATTGGCTATGACAATTGGCAAACCTAATGATGAGGCAGGGATGTATAATCATCTATTATGAAGGTGAGAGCACCACATTTTATTTTATTGTATTGTTTTTTTGAGATGAAGTTTTGCTCTTGTTGCCCAGGCTGGAGTGCAGTGGCACTATCTCAGCTGACTGCAACCTCCGCCTCCCCGGTTCAAGCAACTCTCCTGCCTCAGTCTTCCGTGTAGTTGGGATTACAGGTACGTGTCACCATGCCTGGCTAATTTTTATATTTTTAGTAGAGACTGGGTTTCATCATGTTTGTCAGTCTGGTCTCGAACTCCTGATCTCAGGTAATACACCCACCTCGGCCTCCTGAAGTGGTGGGATTACAAGTGTGAGCCACCATGCCCGATCACCACATTTATTTTAATAGCTACCATTTACTGAACCCCTATATACTGGGTGTCACTGTGGAGTATGATTTGCTTACTTTGTGCTTAATAATCACCAGAAATTTTGAGAAAGTGATTATTTAATGTTGTTTTACAAATGGAAAAACCAAGAGCCCAGAAAAGCTCCACACCATGGAGCTGTAATTAGAAATATTTCTTATTCATTGGTTTACTCATTAATTCACCTGTTATGTGTTATATACTCTTATAGGTTCTGGAAATACTATGGTGAAAAATACAGACAGGGTCCTTGTTCTCATAAAGACTTTACATTAGTGGAAGAGAGGAGTCCATAAACTAATAAACATAGAAAAAATATTAGATTGTTATAACTACTATGAGGACAGTTAGAATAAGGTAATATTCTAGGTGTTGGCCATAAGAAATAAAGTTCAGGGATCATAGTCACTCCACATCATTTTCAATACGATGCTGCCATATTTACCTTGTGATCTATCTTATATTACTTTTCAGAACTTTTGTTTTTATTATAATTAACATTTTATATTTTCACAGTTTGCCTCCCCAAATGAATTATGATCAAGACACAGAAAGATGCTATTTAATTTAGATATTTGTAAGGATATGTTTTGTTTATTGCATTCCATTGATTAATGTAATATGTAGTATAATTATTAAGGTAATTTCCTAGATAATCCTTAAATAAATACATCATCCAATCCATAATTAAAATATTCAGAGAAAGCAACATGCTTTTTACTTGTTTTTATTAGCTGACAGCAGTTAAGGTATTAGGGATGATGGAGCAAAATATTCTCTTATGGCTTAGTATGTGCCTTTCCATGTATGCGGTTCTGAACTTGCTTCTTTGATGAGAGAGCATCTTTGAAGATGAGCAGATATAGTTGTGTTCTTAATTAATTTTATAACTTACAAATTTGTAAAAACAAAAGGATATGAAAAGGCCTATTTATCATTTACGCATTAGGAGTGTATTACAAATGTAAAGCATGAATATCTCCTCCTTTATCAATTTTCTAGTTATCTCTTGGAAAAGACTATGCTAACTGTACTGTGACGTAGTAGAAAAAGATTTAGTTTTTGAATTAGAAGACTTAGCTTATGACCATGAATTTCATTTCTGATTTTGCCTATCTATATGACAGAAAGTGAATTACTTAATCTCTCCAAGTCTTTATGTTTCTGTCTATAAAATAGTGCTAATAATGACCAGATAGTCATAGCTTACAGGGCTGTTGAGTTAAGAGAATTTAAAATACAGTCATGTGTTTAAAGGCTCATTAGATAATTTTAGTAATAGCATTAGCAGGAGTAACAGCAGCAGTAACAAGAGTAGTAACAGCAGTAATCCAACTTAATATAATAACTGTATAACTACTGTAAGGCTCCAAGCAATGTGCCCATCCACAGAATGACAGAAAATACACACTGCTGTCTTTACCACAGCACAGTGATCCCTTTCAGAGTAGATGAGTATGGATGCTGGATATGATCTTTCTGGGGACCACATGTTACATAGCAATCACATGGAAGAAGACTTCTTTTTAAGAAACAAACATGACTACCCTCTTGCTCACACACTAAGTAAAACTTGTCCCTCAGGGAATGTGCCACTGCCTGGGTTAAGAATCTCTGTCAGAATTAATATACTGCTACTGATGGAGAAGGTCATATCTCCAACTGAAAGGCACTATTCTAGATGTTGCTTAAAGGGTCTGTGTTGTAGAAGGAAGTAATGAGCTCTATGTGGGATGTACGATCGCCACAGGACTTTATTTATTTATTCATTGGTTATCTAAAATTCAAATTTATGTGGGTACCCTCCACTTTCTGTTACTAAATCTGGCTACTCTCGAAGTAAGGGAAGAGAGATAAATGTTGTCATACCAGACTTATCATAGTAGTCTTCACTTCTTTTAGGTCCTTGTAATGTAACTAAAACCAATTACCAAGCACACCTGAAAGGAACTTTATCAATCATTACAGAGAATCATGTATGTGGCAAGTTCCTTCCTCCCATTGCAATGCTGTGCAGTCCCCTCCTGGGTTAATCCTACTGCTCTCACCATATCACACCTTACCCAATTATGAGGAGCAGGGACATTTACAAAATAACAGGAGGAGTAGACTTCCAAATGGAGTTGTCATCTATTTAGAAATGTATATTGTGTTATTCTCTCAGAACACACTCTGCAAATTTTGTTACTACTACTTTATTTTGATCCTAATTTTATTCCTACTGCCTGCTTTGCAACAGCAAATACATGTTAAATGAATGAGTGGGTGAATAAATGATTGATTGAACAAGATGCCTCAAGCATATCAACTAAGGAAATGGAGTAAAGAGAACGTTTTAAAGCAAAGGTAACACAGATTATGACTAGGTAGCTCTGTTCAGGAGCAATGCAACTCACCTGTTAATTAAGTCACTGAAGATTCCTGTGACCGAAAAAAAAGTATGCTTTCCTTTGGAGAGTTTACTCATTGGAAATAGATTCCACATCTATAAATGAATTTAATGATTAATATAGTATGGTACATGAAACATAATCTTAGCTTTGAATTTCAAACCATTTGGGTAGCACTAACACAAGGATTTATTTATAAAAATATCCCTTTCTCCTAAAAGTCAAACCTATTTCCTCATATTTCACCACATTGTGAAAGAAGGTAAATCATTTAGCACTTGTCAAGAGCTTGCTATGCCCTACATGCCAGATTAAACCATCCTGGTAGAACGGCGGTGAAAAGTCTACATTAATCCTGCATACATGAATCCTCCATAGCTGTGACCACTCTCACCCATAAAAGCAGCCATAAAAAAGGATGAGTTTGTGTCCTTTGTAGGGACATGGATGCAGCTGGAAACCATCATTCTTAGCAAACTATCACAAGAACAGAAAACCAAACACCGCATGTTCTCACTCATAGGTGGGAACTGAACAATGAGATCACTTGGACTCAGGAAGGGGAACATCACACACCGGGGCCTATCATGGGGAGGGGGGAGGAGGGAGGGATTGCATTGGGAGTTATACCTGATGTAAATGACGAGTTGATGGGTGCAGCAGACCAACATGGCACAAGTATACATATGTAACAAACCTGCACGTTATGCACATGCACCCTACAACTTAAAGTATAATAATAATAAATAAATTAAAAAAAAATACGATTCTTCACAATATATAAGGAGATTTAAAACCTTAATATTCATTTTAAATTATTTTATTTTATCAATATATCACATGCATATTATTATCCTGGCAGCTAATATTTATTTTTAAAAGGTTCTGGAATGCTGTTCTTGACGGTTTTCAAAATGGCACTCTAGCGGATTGCCTCTTAAAAGTGAAACAGTGTTCTTATATTGTAGCCTTTATCAGCAATAATATGGTAGATATTTTGAAGAACTTTTCATCAATAAGAAAGTAGGGACCAGTAATTGATTAGATATATGAATAAAAGGTAGAAAGATGAAAGAAGCAATACCTCTTGGATAATGAGGACAATGAAGATTTTTATGAGAATAAGGCAAATTGGGGAGAGAAATTGTATTGCGAAAAATGGATTTGGTCTTGATTACACGGAGTTAGGGCAATGTCAGAAAACCTAAGGAGAGGTGTTCAGGAGGCATGCTCAGTACCAAAGAGTGACCATTCTTGATTCTTGACCTGCTATTCCTGCGTGTGACAGGATCTCTGTGCATGCTGGGTTGTTCTTATAGAGTAAGTTGTAAACACTACTTGAGTGATAAATGTCATCAGCTATTTAAACTGGTCACTAACACATGTATTTCTAAGTATTTATTTATTTGTTTGTAAATGAATATACCTATATTAAAATAACTGGCTGACTTAAAAAAAAAAAAAAGTTAATAACCCAAGTGTCCAGGTTGTTACCTAGTTCATCCTTTTCCATTCATAGCTTTTAGAATTTCCTTGCACTATGAAAATCCAGTATACCTGGGAGCAATATATGGCCCAGAAATTTCATTATAAAAAATCCACTACTGCTTGATTGGTCTAGATGCCACACTAACAAATTTTATTCTCTACTCTTGTTTTTACAACTTAACTATTCATAAATGTATGAAGCTTTGTCATCACCATTATTTCTTCCTAAACTACCTCTATTCTTAAATTTATTGTTCCATAAATCTAAAGGTTGTAGTCTTGTCCTGATTAATGAATTGTGTCTATGAATGATTGCCATAATTATGAGCAGAATTTATCAACAAATTGTCCTGTGATTCACAACATGATATATTATAATATATTAGGCAGATGTATTGTCATCAAATACCATATTTATCTGGAAAAATGATAGCACTACAACATAATGGTAATTATCTAGCTCCATAGATAAAAATCAAAGCATGCTTAGTAACGTACTTGTAAAACCTGCCTCTACATAAAATAGAAGAACATGTGCAAATCATACCTGAAACAATTTGGAGTTCAAATTCTTAAAACAACTACATTTAAGTGATGCTTTTTTAAAAAATTTAAAAATACTTAAAAAATACTTTAAAACAAAGACATCAGAGTGTCACTAGGTAGTTTTGTTCAGTAGCAATACAACTCATCAAAGTAACTGGCATATACGTTATACATATCCAGAGGCATAAAATGAATAAGAACTATACTTTTCATATATATGTGAGTTGAAAAACTGATACAGCTCTGTGTACAATTGTGAAGCAGGCAGTGATATACTGTACTCACTATGAGAATGTCAATGGCTTTCATTGACATTCTATTGTCACCCTACTGGAAATAACTTTATACTTTCTAGCAGTGCTGCTATGAGTATTATTAAAGGTGACAGTCAGGTCATTTGAAGAAACAACAAAAAATGTTTCTAATTCAAATGTAAAAAAAATGTTTCCCATTGAAATGTATGACTTACTCTAAGAATCCATTTGTTAGCAGCCAACTCACATTTTTTCAGACATTTTAGAATTTGATTATTCCAAACCGTAACCCATGAGCATGGACTGTGGTTTTTTCTAGTATTATTATTCTCTTTAGCTGTTGTTACAAAGCACTACACAGAGTAGGCATTTAATTGTTTATTGAATTGATAACACTGAGGCTATTTTCTAAGTTTAATCACAGGTTGTGAAAGAACTAGTGAATCTCAATCATGTCTTATTATATTACTTTGCTAGAGTTGCTGTAAAAAAGGGCCACAAACTGCATGGCTTAAACCACAGAAATTTACTGCTCACAGTTCTGGATGTTAGACGTCTAAAATCAAGGTATCAGCAGGGTTAGTGCTTTCTGAGGGGTACGAATACAAATTTTGTTTCAAGCCTGTCTCCTTGGTTTTCAGATACCCATCATCTCGCTTTGTCTCTTCATATCATCCCCATATGCATGTGTGTCTCTGTGTCTACATTTCCCCTTTTGTATGTGGACATCAGCCATGTGGATTAGGTTCTACTCTAATGACCTCATTTTAACTTAATTACCTCTGTGAGGACCTATATCCAAACAAAGCTGCATTCTGAGCTACTAGGGGTTAGGATTTCAACATATGAATTTGGTAGCAGGGACACAATTCAACTCATAACAGTCTGATCTGTGACTCCCCTAAAAGTCACGTCCTTCTTATATGCAAAATATATTCACTTGTAAGATCCAACATCTTAACACATTCCAGCATCATCTCTAAGTCTAAAGTCTCCTCCAAACATCATCTAACTCAGTTATGGGTAAGACTCAAGGTATGGTTCATCCTGGGGCAAAATTTCTCTTCATCTCTGAGCCTGTGACACCAGACAAGTTATTGTGCTTTCAAAATAGAATGGTAGGACAGGCACAGGAGACACATTCACATTCCGAAAGGATGAAATCATATAGTAAAAAGAGGTTGCAGTTCCCAAGCAAATCTGAAAATTTTCAGGACAAATTCCATTAGATGTTAAGGCTTAAAAAACACTGTTTTCGGCTTGGTGCTCTGCCACTAGACCCAGCCTGAACAACAGGTGGCAGCCTGAACAACAGCTCAGAAGTTGGGATCCTTTCTAGAACCTAAGAGATGGCTCTGTTCTCCAGTAGCCAGGAGGCGATGCTCTGCCCCTTGGGACTATGCCCTCTGGGTTTATGGTGACAATAAGAGTCTTCCTTGTCTCTGTATCTGTGGCACTGCTCACAAAGTCCTATGTTCTTCATTCCATCCTATTTCTACCCTTTTCAATCCAGGTTGATGGTAATTTTGCTTGTATACAGTTCTCAAAATCCTTGTTCCTGACATGGATGTCAAGAAAGAATTCATGAAAGTCAAAGCCATCAGAGAGAGAGTCCTTAACAGATCTCTCATAGATAAATGCATCTCCATTTTTGCCTTCTGCTAAGATAGTTTATTGGATCCATGAATCACGTATCTAGTCTGTTTAGTGAACAACTGTTCATCCATACACTTGGTCCTATTTCCAGAACACACTATCTCAGTACGCTGAGAGTCTTCCCAGTCATCAAGTTATGTTTTTTACTTAACAGTTTCTTCTTTGGTTCACCTCCTTCCTCTTGATTTTACGGTAATCAGCAAGGAGAACCAGACTGTGCCTTCAATCCTGCTTAGATATTGCCTCAGTTAAATATTCAAGTTCATCATTACTTAAAAGTTCTGCTTTCCACAAAACACTAGAAAACAACTGGGCCAAGTTCTCTGCCAATGTTCTTTTTAATGAAGACTTTCAAATTTCTATTTACTGTATTTCAGTGTTATATTTTTCTTTGAGGCTCTCTGAGGTCAATGGACTCCTTTCCTATAACACTCTAAAGGAAACAATTCACAAAAGAGACTCTCAGATGGCTTCAGGTTCTGAGAGGAGCAAGGCAATTTTCAAATATCCACATAGATCTCTGTGGAGGTGAGAGGGAGAGTGTCCCATTGCCTGGTCTGCTAGCCAGACTGTCTTAAGGCATGAAGAAATCAACAAGCATGATGTTCAGCATGAACTAAGTTCAGCTGTCTTTAGATCAGGGTGGCCCAAAGATATACTTACTGATTTTCCCAGAATATCCCCTACTTTGACCATAGAGTACACAGTAAAACAATTAGAATGAGGTTTTATTTTTTTTTTGTAATCCACAGTGCATGTGCATTTCTGTGGAGATATGCATGAGTGGAAATATGCATTTCTGTTTAGAGCAACTGTGAATGACTTGGCTTTCTTGGAATTCTCCAGTTCTCTTGTGGAGCAGGTCTCTTAGTGAGATACCCACATGATGTGGTTTGACTGTGTCTGCACCCAAATCTCATCTTGAATTTTAGTTCCTGTAATCCCAACGTGTTGAGGGAGGGACCCAGTGGGAGGTAATTGAATCATGGGGGCAGTTACCCTCATACTGTTCTCATGATAGTGATTGAGTCCTCACAAGATCTGATAGTTTTATAAGGGGCTTTTCACCCTCTTCACTCGGCACGTCTGTCTCCTTCCCCCATGTAAAGAAGGATGTGTGCTTCCCCTTCCACCATGATTATAAGTTTCCTGAGGCCACCCCAGCCCATGCAGACCTGTGAGTCAATTACACCGCTGTCTTTTATAAATTACCCAGTCCTTTATAAATTACCCAGCATGAGAATGCACTAATATACCATAACAAATAAACTTCTCAGAGTATCCTTTTAATCTTTCCTCAGTGAAGAACTGTATTAGTCAGTTGAGGCTGCCATAACAAAATACTGCAAGATTGGGTGGCTTGGACAACAGAAATTTATTTTTTCACAGTTCTGGATCCTGGAAGTTCAAACTCAGGTTTTCGGCATTGTCAGTTTGTTAGGGATTTTCCCTTGAGTGACAGAAGCCACCATCTCACTGCGTGTTCACATGATCTCTTCTTTGTGCTTTTATGGAGAGAGTCAGCAAGCTCTTAGGTGTATTTTTTTTTTTTTTTTCATAAAGGTAGCTGTCCCATCACGAAAACCCACCCTCATGAGCTCATCTAACCCTAGTTACTTTCCAAAAAGCTTCATCTCCAAATATCACACTGGAGGTAAAGACTTCAACATATAAACTTGGGGGGAAGCAAAATTCAGCCCATGGCAAGTGCCAGTGTCCCTTGATTTTTTGAAATCACTGTTTTATTAGCAGTGACGTTTTTGAGGATACGTAAGAACTGATTAGCACACCTGGTCTTTATCCCTGCCATCAAATGATTAGATGGCATTTTTATCTGCATTAATCAGACATGAACTGGTTAAGCATTATTTTCTCTAGCAGTTGGTTTAAATATGAATTTGGTGTATTAAAAAAGCTTTATATTTGTTATTCAGCACAAATAATATACATTTTTGTATATCAATAACTTGGTTTTCTAGCATACTGGGAAAACAGAGCACTGGAATAAATACTAGGAGCTAGGAGATGGAGAAGTTGAGGGTATAGGTGGTGATGCCTATAAGCTAAGTGTGTCTCTCTTGCCCACCATCAGAGTGTAATATTGCAATATATTTTCTAAGCCCTAAGCCTTCTAATGCATTCTACGGGCCAAGGGAGAAAAATCTGTTTGGAAAATAAGTTATAACATATGGTAATGCTTATGCTAACTGCATTAATCTTGAAATAAACATACTATATGTTACACTTGACTATAAATATATAAACTATGAATTATTAATACCAAAAATAGAAATAAAATATATGAGACTCACCACTTTTTTCATAACCGATATCACTGCATAGTTTCTCTTCCAAACATTTTTCCTTGTTTTTTGTTTTATGTTTTTACTCTGTTTTTACTCTTATGGGTATAAGATAGCAGACATTTACATTTAGAAGAAATTAATTGATCTGGAATTCTATATAGTTTCTTTTTTACTCTTCCTCATATTTTCTGCAAATGAATTAAATATTAGCTATTAGCATATAAAATATTTTCTTCTTGAATAGGCTCTATGTGGTGGGAATCTGTTTTGAAGTTATTACTTTATAAAAGTAGACTAAACTGCAAGTATTTTACCCGTCTGCTTTCATTCAGTGCATATTTCCTAACAAGACAATATATGGCAAGTATTTTAAGAGTTAATGGTAATGTGAAATATATAAAGATCTTGGCTTAAGCATTTATCTAATCCACTACATGGTCAGAATAAGGTGTAAGGTATAAATCCTCCTTGGAGAGGTAATGCAGTGCCTTATCAACTAACATAGCTTTTACAAAGGCCTTGTACCTGCTGGTTCTTCTGCCTTGAGTGCTCTGTCCTAATGTCTGGCTTCTTTTGGTCATTCAGACTCAGCTCAAATGCCACTCCTTGAGAGAGCTCTTGTCTATGCATTTCTAGAAGCCGGTGATATCTGCTGTAGCATTCTTAAGTAACCACAAAGAAAAAAAGGAGAGGGAAATAGAAGAAAACTCTAAAACATCTAATAAAGAGTTTATTTAAAAAATTATGACATAGCCATATGATAGTATATTATGCAATTAATTTTAAATGTGATATTCTAGGAAAATATTTCATACCCTGCATGAACAAACATGACAAAAGATAATAAACAGAATATATATATATATATATATACACAGCAGAATATGCATATTCAGTAGACTCTCAAGAAAAAAAATTTTGATATATCTATGTATATGGATATAGACATATTTACAAGCAAAAAGAAAACATGGAGAGGGCACATCAAAACAGTCATTGTTTTTACAGTTCTCCATATTTTCTGAATCATAAATATGTATATGAAATACATTCTTGATTGGAAAAACAATAAAGGACATGAGAAAAATACCAGTATTAGGGCTTTCTGGCTGCTAAAGTATCATGTACTTCAGCTCTGACAATACATTTTTTTTTTTTAATCATGCTTTTCAGTTAGCCGTTCTGTTGTCACAGAGATGCCCTTCAGTTGCTGTGGCAACAAATGAATAATAATCCACACTTGTGTAACACTTCACAGCTCACACATTCCTTTCTCATGCAGCACCTCATTTATGATCAACAAAAAGTCAGGAAAGGTTCTGAGGGAAGCAGATCTAGTATCCTCCTCAGTTAACAGATGAGACATTAGAAACCCAAGAGGTTGACAAAGTTGCCTATGGTTACACCGTTAATAACTTAAAGAGTCATTGGAAAAATCTAAGCTCTCCAGGATTCATAATGCATTTCGAAATAGGTTTCATTTATTTGTCTATGTATACATCTATTTATTTATATATTCATATAATTCAAATAAAATCTTTTATACAGCACAGGACTTAACCAAGTAAATTTGGTCAGGTTTCATCAGAGGTGAAGGACAAGGTCCTGTGGCCACTGTCCCTTCCTCGAGTGCTCACAATTATTACTTCTCTCACAGAGGCACAGAGTGGTAGCTTCAACAGTTTCACACTCCAACAGTGCTCTTCTAAACTGATTCTAAATGTGTGTCCTTGTATCTGTGCATATGTGTGCATGTGTGTGTATGTGTGTGTCTTTATGCTGTCAATGCCTAAGAAATGTGAAGCTCCACTAAGATCTAGACCAATTGTCCACATATATATGATCCATAGAAATAAGACCATTGGACATATGGAACAATCCAGAATATCACTGTCCAATATAGAAAGCACTATTCACATGACTCTGTTTAAGTTAATTTAAAATAAATGCAATTAAAAATTCACTTTCTCTGTTACACTAGGCATATTTTGAGTACTCAGCAGCAACAATAGCAACAATATCTTAGTACATACCATACTGAATATTTCATATGAAGAATATTTTATCACTGCAGAAAGTTCTAGTGAGCAATGCTAAATTGTAGTTACCAAAGCTAAGGTGTTAGGTTTAGACACAACTGGTTTAATGCCAGATCCGTCCTGACTCCCTGAATTCTTCAGAATCTTCATCTGTAAAGAAAGCGTTGGTGATATTATTCACAGGGTTGTTGTAAAGATTAACTGATACACACAGAATGAATGTAATAAGTTAAATTTGATGGATGTGCAAATAGGATTTAATTTTATCATTTTCCCATCATGCCACCCATCTATACTATGTCAGATTTCCCTCCCCATCCCACAGTCATAAATTGGGCTGATATTTTGGCTCTCATAAATTGATTACAAAAAAACCCAGAAATAAATGAAAATGTTATTATTCAATTTTTTGAATGTAGAATTTTGTCCTAGGTTTTTATCTGTACTTCAATTTCACATATAATTAATTATTCTCCTTTTTCTGCAACTGAAGTGTAATCTTTCCTACTAATGAAATACCCAGTGGCTGTTGTATGATCTTTCACTGCCAGGGTCAGTGGAGGGGATTATTTTAGAAGAAAATGAGCACAAATCTCACATCCTGGTGTTACAGTCATTTTTTCTTGGCCATTATATTTTCACTAGAGAGGGCCTCCAAGTCCAGGCTCTATGATACGTTTTCATAGTCACTGCAAAATTCCTTTCCTTCAGACTCTGCTTTCTGGCCATTGCAGTCTGATCCTGGTAACTGCCTGCCTTCAGAGTTATGTACGTGAGAAACAAAATATTCATCTTTACGGTCACACGTGTCCCCAGACTCCAGAAGACATAACTCAAGTTCTTCCAAGAACTTTCTTGTCGCATTTGCCCTTGCCCGTTGGCAGAAAGAGCGCCCTAGTTTTCATAGCTCTGTGCATATTCAGTCAGTACCTACTAAATCTCAGGAATACATTTCTCAGAACCCTCTTCTCCTGCCTGGAGGTAAGTTAGAATGACATTTTCTCTTCGCCCAAGACTGGATGTGCAAGGGAAATACCAAATGTTTCTCTCCTAAGTCAAAAACGTCCTCACTCTTTGATTCTCTATCTGAAATTGCAGATTTCTAACTATCTCTCTAAAGATTGGCAGTGAGTAATGGGCTGAGAATGTCTGTACCAGTTTTGCTGTCTTGGAAAGCCTAGATGTGGCTATCACTGCTCTTTTACCTTTTGTCTGCAGCTAACAGGCCTTAGCAAAATTTCAGAGACAACTGAAAACATTCCATTCCAGACCTTGTAAGAGACTTTCTAAACAACAAAATGTAGCATAGTTTACAATGTGACTATATAATGTGTTTATACACTATAAACACAGTAGCTATTACCTCCAAAATTGTCAGAAAACGTTTTATTAGCAAGGCTACTATCACTGGTAAATAAATCTCTGGTCTAAGATGTATATATGAAATTACTGTGATATGACATCTACATAGATAGATATAATTCCAAAAATTTGTGGTTGAAATTTCAAAAGAGACAACTACCATTTTTCTAGGTTTTTTCCTGAGTGCTTAGAACTGAATAAACTTTAAAAAATATGGGGGTCTGGAATATAGCACTAAATATCATCGACCTTCCAATGATCTGACTAAAAACCTTGCTGAAATTGTTCAGTGAAGAGAGCTCCAGGTTCCCTGGCTAAGTGACCTCACACAAATCTCTTGTCTTCCCTAAACCTCTGAGAAAATGACTGACTTGGGTAAGATCTGCTTTCTGACAAACTCATTCAAAATATCAAGTGTAACACATATGTGATTTGCTCAAATATAAGGAGCTCTTAGCAAACAAGAAAAAAATGGTTGTAGAAAAATAACTCGTTTCATTTATTTGAAGTCTTATATTTCAGCCAGCATCTATGTAAAGGCAACCAGTTTTGTTCAACCATGATAGATGGTCATTTAATAATTCCATCAAATAGACTATTTTCTTTGTCATGTAAACGGAAAGCTCCCATTAGCATTCATGAAATTATTAACAACAGACATCTCTAGGTGAGAAATACTGCCAAGTACCTCTTGCAGAGGATAGTTGTATCTTTGATCTTGCTAACCTATAGAGCTATTTCTGCAGGATTTCAGTTTTTGAGCAGCTACATTACTAATGCATTTTTACTTTTCTAAAATATGTGATCCAGAGTAACGATTATTTTCAGACTTCTTAAAATATGCCATAGCATTCAAAGAAAATACAGACCATAAGTAGCCTAAACACTGAATAACTTATTTGGGTGGCAGGAGAAGCATCCCCAGAGAAAACAATTATTAATAATTGTAATTAATTTTGGTGTGGCAATATCCACAAAGATATGCAACACTGAGCTCAGTAATTCCTTTCCAGATAATTCGTTCTGACAAATAATTCATTTGGTTTTCTAAGATATGTTAATGAGTTAAATAAAGTGCCCTAGACAGATTTCTCAACTGGTATAGAAAATTAAAAATGGCTGCCCCTAACTAATCCCTGTGTTTATATTCACAAATTTTTAATCACTTCTCGGTTCCCCTATAATATTTACTTCTTATTTAGTAAGGGTTTTGCTTGTCTTTTTTTTTTTACATGTCTTAACTGATCTAAAGAACTGTGTGAAACACTAACTCCTAATCTGTTGCAATGTCCATTTAATAACTATCTGCTTCAGTTCTATCCCTCTGTTTGCATTTGAAAACAACATGTTGAGTGATGTATTGGAAATATGCCTAAAGCATTGACAAGCACCAAAGAGGAAGCATCCAATGTTCCTTCTGCAGAGGAGAGGGCATTTTCTGCTGCATTATGTGCATTATGAAGGATGAATTTCATGGAAGGAGCACTACCTTAGGAATCAGTAAATTTATGTTTCAGTTTAACATCCTCCACCAAGTTAACACACAGGTTTGGGTAAATTTAATGTGATCTCAAAATGCAGAGTGTGGCTTCCATAAAACGCAAATAACTCTCCCTGCCTCAACTACTTGCAAAACTTCTATCAGGACAGAAGGTGTTTATAGATGTAAATAATAATGCAAATATTTCAAAAATATTGTTATTTTTAAAACACACAACACAGATAAGCATCATACTTTTAAAATTAAGTATTTATCTTACAGTTGTAATATTAAGTTAGCAGCTGGTCCTTCTATTATTTCAGTACTGGGCAGAATAAGCAATGATTTCATAATGAATGAGCTTGGCCAATTTTGATGATTTAGTAACTTTATCAATTGACCCAAGTATACATTTATTTGTGCTGCAGAGATTTCAAGATGCTTGCTAAATAATTCCCTGTTTGGTTTTCTTTGATATTAGACTTTAGCTCTGCTTTGATTCAAGAAAATCATTATCTGAGTGTTAGAATTTGAGAAATCCAAACAATATACCAAGTTCATAACATCGTCCTTCCATCTTGATGTGTGTTAGTTTTTCTTATGCAGATTATCTTTTCTTTCTTTGTGAGCCTGGTTGTAATTCTTTCTCCTTTGATATTATTTTCGGTAACTTACTAAACTGTTTAAGCAAACTGAGGAAGCTAAAAGCCATCACGATCTTCAAACTCAGTTTGTGCAATGAATGAAGGATCTAGGAAAGGATTTATTCTTCATTGGCACCTATGCAATAGGTTTAAATGACTGACTTCATTTTTGAAATCTACTGACATCCTCTATGCCAAAGCACTATAGCTGTCACTCAGTTTAGATGGAGCTCTTTCCTTTTGAGGTACTTGATCTTTAGTATGTTCATTTATGCTTATTAAATTTTGAAATAGCTCTTCTTTTGAATTATTTTCCTAGCACTCTAGTTTCTTAAGGATTGCAAAATCAAATTCTCTTCAACCCCATCCACTTTCCTGAAAATCTGTGTCTATTTCAACATAAAAGACAAGGATATGACTATTTATTTCTGATATTCAGTCTGAAAGTGTATTATCTAGAAATCTTTACATTTTTCTTTCTCTTGATGACTCCTAAATCATCTCTGAAATTTCAACATTTTTTGTGTTCTAGTGTCATGTTCTTATTTCATTTGTGAATATAAGCACTATTTCTCAGCAAACTAAACACTTTTAATGTTTTATGTAAAAGTTTATTCACTCTTTAAGAGAATTATAATTGACAGTCAATGTGTACTTAAATTTCTCTATACTCTCATTGTATTGGGTGGATAAATTGACCTTGTAGAGATATATCTGGAAGGATAATTCTCAATAAATCCTCCACTTCACTAGTCAAAATAATTTTCTGCTTGGGCACTGATGTTTCTAATGGCATTCATTTTTTTCTTCCAAGACTGAGTGATTATAGTCATTTGGACATGGATTTCACAGTTTGTTACAATGGGACAGTTTATAAATAAGTAAGTAAGATATCATATGCATCCCAAGTGTCAGATGAAGTCAAGCAGTAGAATTGCAATTAATATAAAGAGATTCACTAATGGAGAAATGCCAAACAATATCAGAAAGAAGCCAAATGAAATAAATTCATTTCCACTATACAAATGAACACAGCTCCAATAATTGTCCACCTGTCCAAAAAATAGTGAATTAACTATTAAAACATGTTGCCTAGGATTTTACTGTATTCTGTATTTGTACCCAATCTAGATTTTCTAACTACAAAAGAGCCATAATTAAATTAAAATTTGTGATTGCTGTCAGTGTGCCAGGAGAGCTACTTTCTTACCTTTACCTTTTCTGAGGTCAAAGATCTGCTTATTCTTTATGACCAATTATATGCTATCCTGGTACCATGTCTTGAATTGTTTATAGGTCAAGTAACCAAAATTTTTTTTCTGCACACCTTCATGATTCCCCGGAGACCAATTCTGGCACATTAGTAGTGATTCTTGATGCCCACTTCTATCCATTTCTTTCAGAAGCTGTATATCAACTGATTTTAATACTGCAGTATACTAGCATAAAACATGCACATAATTGCCCAGCTTGTAACAGGAAAACTTCCATCTATAATAAAAACTTTGCAGTTTAATGTATTTGTTTGTGGCAAATACATGGTAGTGATGGATACACATTATATTTATATGTTTAATTTTTTAAAGTAATATTTGGGGATCAAGGCAACCAGAATCAGAACGGAAATACAAAGCATTGTGTGGAACCCAAGAACATATTTGATGGAATCTGTATCCATAAGTATGAAGAAAGTGGAGACTAAAACTTTCCCCAAGTGAGAAGAACTTCTGGAAAGGTTTGTTGCTGGAAACCAGAGGCTGGAGTAACATTCTTGAGCGACTGTTTAAGAAACCACTTCAGGCCGGGCACAGTGGCTCATGCCTATCATCCCAGCACTTTGGGAGGTTGAGGCGGGCGGATCTCTAGGTCAAGAGATCAAGACCATACTGGCTAACATGGTGTAACCCAGCCAAGCGCAGTGATATGTACCTGTAATCCCAGCTACTCGGGAGGCTGAGGCAGGAGAATTACTTGAACCTGGGAGGCGGAGGTTGCAGTGAGCTGAGATCGCGCCACTGCACTCCAGCCCAGGCGACAGAGCAAGACTCCATCTCAAAAAAAAAAAAAAAAAAAAACGAAAAGAAACCACTTCCATCCCTTGATTGTTAATTATAGGTACAAAGCTGAAGTTGTACATAGCAAGAAAAATTTAGACACATCTACCCACTGTGTTGATGTGCCCATACCAATTTTGAGCAGGACCTGTGACTCAACATTACAGATCTTGCAAAACCAATAGATAATTGTTGTAGCCACTGTCCAAGGTGGGGCCCCAATCTACCTCCTGGTGTTCATGTCCTCATATATTGATTAGAGCTGCCTTCTATCACCAATGAGGTACTGTGGAAACGAGAGTGACGTCGTACAAAATACATGACTTCCGTCTTACTCTCTTTTGCATCGCTCACTCTGGGGAAGCCAGTTGCCATGTTAGAGGAGTCTCAAAAAACCCTATGGAGAGGTCAATTTACTGATAAAAGGAAGCCTTCTACCAATAGCCACGTGAATGAGCTATCCTTGAAAAGAATCCTACAGTTCTAGTCAAATATAAATATGGCTGATACTTTGATTACAAGTTCATGAGAAACCATAAGCAAGAGCCACCTAGCTATGCTGCTCCAGAATTTATGACCCACAGACACTGTGAGGTAATGAATGTTTACTATTTTAAATCTCTATTTGAATAAGGTATTAGTTCGTTTTCATACCACTGATAAAGACATACTCGAGACTGGGCAATTCACAAATGAAAGAGGTTTATTGGACTTACAGTTCCACATGGCTGGGGAGGCCTCACAATCATGGTGGAAGGTAGAAGGGACTTCTCACGTGGTGGTGGCAAGAGAGAGAATAAGACCCAAGAGAAACAGGTTTCCTGTTGTCAAACCATTAGTTCTTGTGAGACTTATTCTCTACCATGAGAACAGTATGGGGGAAACTGCCCCCATGATTCAATTAACTCCAACCACATCCCTCCCACAACACATGGGAATTATGGGAGCTACAATTCAAGATGAGATTTGGGTGGGGACACGAAGTCAAACCATATCAAATAATTTCGTTAAAATTAGCATTAAGAAACAGACATCAAAATTAATTATTATATTAATTATTAGGTTAAGAATGCAGTTTAGTGAAACTAATTTGTTTAGAACACGCTGACAAAGGTTTTGAGATAAGTATGTTTAGGTTACTCAAAAAGATAAGTAAGGGAAAAGCATCCACATAAAGAAACCATCAAACGCAAATGAAAAAGAAACAACAGCTAGCCAAGGAAAAGAACTGGTTAGACACCTTAAAATGTTAAAGATAGTCATTGATTTAATCTTTTAATTCAACATAAGTGATACAACACACCTGTATTTAATAAATTAGAAAATACATTCATTTAATAACAGATATCAGTTGTCCACATAATATGTTTCATGTGACTTGCTTTGAACCAATAGAAATGGCAAAGAAAATGGAATGGAAGGTACAGGATTATGGTTACCCGATTATATTGTGTTAGACTGTAGCACCTGTCTGGCTGAGGTCTCTCTCTCCCTCTTTCTCTCTCTCTCTTCCCCAACCCCACTGGCTTCAAGAAGGTGGAACCTACACTAGGAAAGGACATGCCGCAAGAAAATGCAGGTGGCTTCCTGGAGATGAGGGTGGCATTTGACTAACAGTCAAGATAAAACTGAAATCTTTAATCCTACAGCTGTAAGAAACTAAATTGTGCTAAGTACCTGAACAAATTTAGAAGCAGATCTTTCCCTAGTTATTCCTCAGATGGGACTGCAAAATCCTGACCTGCAAAACCTGTAAGATAATAAATGTGTGTTGCTTACGGCCGGTACACATGTCACACTCAGCATTGATATTTAACTCTAGAGACACTGGAATTAGTGAGAGTCCTCCCTGAGACCCAGTTGTCTTTGTTCTCGGCATTTAATGGAGTAATCTTTCATGTCTTTCAGACCTTGGGCCCATTTATATACTTCATTCCTGGTTTTCAGAGATTTCTACAACTAAGACCTCAATTCCTTTTCAGAGAATATTGCTGCTTATATACCATCCATCTTCAGGGATTTACTTTCCACTAGTGACCCTGTTCAACTTGATTCAATAAGGGCAAGAATATTTTCTTCAGGCTGCGTTCAAACTCACCTTTTTTTTTTTTTTTCTCTGCAGCTGTAAGAACTCCCAGCTCCTTGGAGACTTTTAAGAACAAACTGAAAATGCTCTTATTTGTCTAGGCTGAGCTGTCGGCTAATAAGCTAAGAGTGTATTTTATATTGTATTTTCATCATAGCCCTTTGAAACGCTTTGCATAAAAGACCCTTTATAACTGTCTCTGCCCTTCCTCTCTTGCCTATAGAAGTGAGTTCTGCACCAGGGAGAAGGCCTGTTTATTTCACCTCCTCCTGTTCTCACCCTCCTCCCCATTTACTGCTTCTCCATTTTTGGTGAAAGGCACTTGATTGAAGGAAACTTGCCAGCAGCACTCTCTTTTAACTCCTTCAGGCCTGCCTCCTGCCAGCTCTCTGGGCTTTTGGAAAGAGCTAGCCAAGATGAAAACCCTTCTTGGTTATAAAGGTGTCATATGAATGTATAGTCTTTGGGCACATAATTCTACCATTCACCTATGACAGATATAAAAAGCCGGCATCATATTAAAAAAGAGGTGCTACTTTCCTTAGGACAAACAAAATAGAGTCTAGAACATTATTGAAATTGCTGATTAAATTATTGTGATGCTCATATAGAAAGTATTACATGGTACAGAAATAAAAGAGATGAAAAACAACTTATTAGGTGTCTATATGGTTTTAGACTTTGTATAATTGATACATCATTTGATCATCAAAGCCAGCTAAAATTGATATTGTTGTGTTTACAGATGAGAACACAAAGCCTGAGTTTGGTAAATTGTCTCCAAACAATTGTAATTAGCAAATCCAATGTCTGTATAACTTTCTTTACATTCCAAACCCTTGGTTCCAACACTAGCTGTTTTATCTTTGGTCAAATAAATTATCTGTGCTTGAATTTTTTAATTATTTGCCTCATCTATTGCTGTATAACAAATTGCGACAAGCTTAAGAGCTTAAAACAACATACATTTCTTAAAATAACTCATGGTTTCTGCAGGTTAGAACTCTGGGCATGGCTTAGCTGGGTCCTCTACTTCAAGTCTCCCAGGTTGGATGCAAAGCAGCCTGATCTGCATTCTCATCTGATAAATGACCAGGGAAAGAACTGCATCTACACTTGTTCAGGGAGTTAGCACAATTTAGTTTTTTGCAGTTGTTGGACCAAAGATCTGTATTATCCTGTCTACTAGCTAGAGAACACTTTCATATACTAGAAGCCACCTGTAGTTCTTTTACACACGAGGCTTTCCAGTGTGGTTTCAACCTCTTTGAAGGCAGCAAGAGAGAGAGAAGCATTGGGACTCTAGGCAGAAAGATGCTACCATCTAATACAATATAATCACATATCCCTAATCTTGTACATCCCATTCCCTTTGCTATTTCAATTGGTTCAAAGCAAGTCACACCCAACTACACCCAAGAAGAGGGGATCACATGAACTCCATGAGGCAGAGATCATGGGACTACCTTAAGAGTCTGTTGGCCACATGAGAAAAAAAGAGTTATCAGTAATTCATTATGTTGTTGTAATATTATTGTGATATTACCAGACCCAAAGTGAGTGCTCAATGAATATGATGTACCTATTTAAGCTAAGACTTTTTTTCTTACAAAAAGTATATAAAAATAGAAGCAGTATAAGAAATAAACAAAGGTTCACCTCTTCATTACAATGAAGAAACAAAAAATACTTTGCCTTCACAATTACTTCCTCCTAAAGCAACTGACTGACTTCTTCACGATCAACCTTGAAAGAATAAGTACTATTCATTGACATCACTTGTTCATATTTCACTCAACAAGTTTCAATCTGATTTCTTCCCACTGACAAAGGTGCCAATAAAATAGTAAAAGCCAAATTCAACAGCCTTTATTCTGCTCTGTCCTATCGTATCAGATAACTTTGAAAATATCTCTTAACACTGTTCACCAATCACTGTATGTTTCACTGAAGGATTTTCTTTCTATTTTTTCCTTCTTATGACTCTTGGACTTCCATTATTTCTCTGTCTGTTTTTTGTCCTTTCATGTTAGAATTTATGTTTCATATGAACAAAAAGGTTTTTTAATATATACTGCTATGTTCACAGAGTTAAAACAAAGCCTGGCTATTGCAATCATCTAATAATTGATTGCTGAATGAATTAATAAATGAATGAAAGAAAAATATTCACCCCCCAAAACTATTGGTGAACCCAGTGGGGAGATAAGGGTGCCATCTACTATCATGATTCATCATGGCCATTCATTCATTCACATATAATGTGACCTCTTTATCACAAGACGGAATTTAAGAATAGTTTAAGTTCTCATGTTCTTTAGTAATTTTTAGTATTTTGAACAGGTTATATCTTCATTCATATCGGAATGAGTTTCGAAAGTATAAAAGTGTTTATAGTAGAGGGTCCTCCTCTCGTGAAGCAGCCACTGATACCAATTCCTTTGTTACCACATACATTCTTCCAGAGATAATTCACATACATTTTTTTTCTAGCCCTCCCACATAAAGGTAGCTGTTATGCATACTGTACTGGGCCTACGGATTTCACACTTAATATATTATGGAGTTTTTTTTCTATCCATATATTGTGAATTCCCTTCTTCATTTTTTAATAGCTGCAAAACATTCTGTTGTAAATATATACCATAACTTAATTAGCCATCCTAAATAAATCTAATTTGTTTACATTGTTCCAAAAATCAATTTACTTATTTTTTAAAATGGTGCTACAGGAATAAATTCTTATTTTTTTAAATTAGTATAAACTTTGTGTTTTGAAATTCCATTCTGTCAAACAAATGATGTGGATAGGAGTAATTCATTTCCAGTGAATTCGTCCAGCTAAGATCATGTTTGCTGAAGGGAGGAAAAGGGAAAGAGAGCATCTCGTTTAATGTTTGAATATTTCAGCTAAAAAAAAGACAGTACTATAATACAAACATTTATTGTTTCTAAGATACTATCTCAAAACTTTTATAATATGGTGGTTTTTTGTAATTCAACTATTAGTAAGAACCATGTATGACATCACTTATTTTAAAACTTTCGAACAATAAAGACCTGGGAGCCAAATTACTGGTAAATATTCACATGTCATGAAAATTAGTTTTGCATATTAAATTAGATCACTTACTTCAAATTAGCCCTCTTTTGTACTATAGAAAAGGCATTTTGTGATCAATAAATACAAATTTCCTTCCTCACATTTCTCAAACTTCTTGCAGTTATTTTGGGGTCATGTGACTAATTCTAGCCAAAGAGCCACAGAAATGTGAATCAAATCAGTAAGTGTTACTTTAAGTCTGAAGCATTTAAGATTTGGTGTACCACTTCTATGCCATCTATTCTCATCTTAAAGCCACTCCAGAGTCCTCATGTTTGTTCCATGTCACAAAGCTATAAAAGTTTGGGGCTTCCATCAACCTTAGTCTCTGAGTGATTACATGGAGCAGATTCCACTGTTCAACCAAACTTTCACCCAAAAAAGACCCTTTTTTGATATGCAACATAAGCAAGGATATCCTTTTTTCTTGTTGTGAATACATTAATACTTATTGGCTTCTTTGTTCCTATAGCATAGCTTATCTTATCCTGACTAACATAAATATTCATGGGAAAATCTAATTTTGGAATGTATTTCTTATTTTTTTCTGTAGCTTGAAAAGCCATGAAAAATTCAATTTGAATACTTCAATTTTCAAAATACAGATATAGCTATTGCCGGCAAGAAATTTTCACCAACATGGCAGGATTTCTTTTTTTTTATGTCGATGCTTAAATTGAAGTGAAATCACTGAAAATGTAAATGGAAAGGAGTCCGGTATTGCTTGAATGTGGAATTGAAAATAAACACAGTAGGGAAGAGTTGAATGTACAGATTTGAACCACACACACAAAACGTATAGAGTCTAAAAAGTATATGGTAGTAGAAAAGAATGGGATAAGTCTAACTTTTGTATTCTCTGTTGACTCAGCTTATGGATACCATGAGCCTAAAAAGGCTTTATATTCAATGACTTCTGTTAGGTTGCTGCTGTATTATCAATAAAAAATAATAACCAGATCTTTCATTAAGGCAGAATTTCAGAATAATGAATGTCTGCAATGTTTTCAATGGCCCAAGAGGTGGAGATACTTCATATTTCTTTTAAGATTCAAGAAAATTTCAAGTACAAAGATAAGGAACAATTTTGGGGTGGCACGATGGTTAATATTAGGTGTTAAGTTGACTGGAATGAGGAATACCTAGATAACTGGTATAGTATTGTTCCTGTGTGTGTCTGGAAGGGTGTTGCCAGAGGAGATTAACACTTGTGTCAGTGGACTGGGAGAGGAAGACCCACCCTCAATGTGGATGGCCACCATCTGTTTGGCTGCCAGCATGGCTAGAACAAAGCAGGAGAAGACAGTGGGATAAGCTGGCTTGCTAAGACTCTCTCTTTTCATTTTTCTCCCTTGCTAAATGCCTCCTTCTCTTCCTCCTGCCCTTGGACATCAGACTACAGGTTCTTTGGCCACTGGACTCTTGGCCTTACACCAGTGGTTTGCTGGTGGCTCTTGGGTCTTCTGATACAAACCGAAGTCTGACCTGTTGGCTTTCCTACTTTGAAGGCTTTTGGAATCAGACTGAGCCACTGTTTTCAGGACGTTTTTAAATCCTGGCAAATAAACGGATGGGTTCCAAGAAATACTCTGCTCATCCAAGCTCAAACTCCATTAAAAAAATAAAGTGCTAACTACATGCAATTCTTCTAATACAAACCTCTATATATTTACACCTAATATATCCTTGTCCCGAAAGATCATTCTCTCGTCCTATATTAAACTTGCCAAACAGAATTTGACTTTTTTCTTCCCCAGCTTGCAGACAGCTTATCAGGGGACTTTGCTTTGTGATCCTGTGAGCCAGTTCTCCCTAATAAACTCCCTTTCATATATACATATACCCTATTAGTTCTGTGCCTCTGAAGAACCCTAATACAAGATTATTGTATTAAGCGGGGCTGATTACCAACTGGAAATAATATCAGGGAGAATGCACATACTTGGACACATAAAATCTTATTATTGGAATTTCAGCTGTGTCACTAATTATTTGTAATACCCTAAAAAACTTGAGAAAACTTTTAAAAGAAAAAGATGAAAATGAATTGCCACAGGTTTGGAATCAGGCATTAACCAGTTTGTGCCATGTTCTAGGTGTTGGGGATGCAGGACCAAACATACTACCTCAGGTCTTTCAGGGAGCTTATATGTAAATTTGAGCTGCTTATATAGGAATGTGACTCTCAAGGTTGCAAAGCTTACACTTGAAGATGTATCTTCTCCTGGAAAAAGAGAGTTAATAGCCTCACTCTGGGACGAAGAGTAGAAGCAATGAACAGAAAACTTGTCATCTATGGAAAATAATTTCTCTTGCATAGCATGGTTGATTTTTATTAACCTGCTTTGGACAACCTCACCTTCTTTTTTCTTCATTTATTTATTCAGTAAATGTTTATTGAGCAAATGCATTGGGCTAAGCAGTACGCAGGAACTGGAAATGTATGCATTTTTTTTCTTAATCTAATATGAACAAAAAGCTGCTCATGGACAATATAATGTAATCAGATAATTGTTAATAGAACTTATCATAAGATGCTATTGAAATGCCAAAAAAGAAATATTTAGATGTCTGAATATTGAGGAGATGGGGTAGGTAGTGGTAGTAAGAGAAGACATCACAAAGGTTATAATAAACTATTGTGGAAGAAAATGTTAAATTCTGTTTGCAAATTTAGTATCTAGAGAGAGGATGATCTTTCAGGACAGGGGTATATTAGGTGTAAATAAATAGAGCTTTGTATCAGAAGAATTGCACATCGTTAGCTTTTTTTTTTTTTTTAATGGAGTATGAACTTGCATGGGTGGATTACTTCTTGAAACCCAGCCACTCATTTGCCAGATTTTAAAAATGTCCCGAAAACAGCTAACCTAAAAATATTAGCAAAAGAAAAAGGAGGTGTCTTTCCTTTTTCATTCTTATTTAAAATTCAAATTGAAAGTTGATTTTCTAGGTTATATTTAGACATTTTAAGGTAATGGAGAGAGAGAGGGCTTATCATCTCAGCACATTGGCATGCAACTTGGGTTTGTACTTTTTAAAGTAATTACAGGGAAATGTGTGTATTTATAGCTGACTTTTACTTTCTTACGATTATTTAATAAGGCAGGCTTGCAATATTACTCTCATGATCTAAGAGCCTGTAATCTCTCTGGAGTCTAATTATCTCCCGATAACCTTGCCCCTTGACAACATCTGTATTACTATTATAAAACATGTTTATTTTGGGAAAGGACATATATTTTGTGGCGTAATAGCATTAAACTGTCAGACCTGAGTGTTAACAGCAATTTGCCCTAAGAGCTTTCAGAAAAGATTAGCTCAGGCATTATATGTGGCTTATCAGACAATCTAAGGGGCTCAAAAGTCATTTTTATTACAACTATTTTTTTCTTGGAAAAGAAAGTCTTGCAGCTTTAGAATTTGGCTTTAATATCTTCAAATAGGGCTATTTACACTTTTACCTGTTAAAACTTTTACTGAGGGTGCAGGCAATTATGAGGAAATGCAAAAGAAATGTAACTGGCATATAAAAGGAATTGAGGTCATGTCAAGAATAATGATGCTAAAATTTAAGCATATGGTTCTAGAGTCAGAAATCTTTGGTTTCAAGTCCAAGTTCTGTCCTTATTACCAGTGTTAGTTTATAAAAATTATTATTCAATTTCTCTTAGACTTCGTTTTCTCAGATGTAAAATGAGTATTACAATGAGGGGATTGTGTAACAATATTCAACTTACATTATTATAGGAGGATTTAAAATAAGTATTACATAAAATAGTTTAAGGGTGATAACACATTAAGAAACAGATATACATATATACATATATATTTGTTTGTTTGTTTTTGTTTTGTTTTTTGTGTTTTTTTTGAGACACAGTCTCGCTCTGTCGCCAGACTGGAATGCAGTGGTGCAACCTCAGCTCACTGCAATGGCCACTTCCTGGGTTCTAGTGATTCTCCTAGCTAATTTTTGTATTTTTAGTAGACATGGGGTTTCACCATGTTGGCCAGAATGGTCTTGATCTGACCTCATGATCCACCTGCCTCAGCCTCCCAAAGTGCTGGGATTACAGGCATGAGCCACCAGCCCGGCCAGCTACTGCTAGTCATCATTATCCATTCATTACCAACAAATAGGTATTGTTCTTCAGCTTTGTGCTACTCATGACTATAAAGTAGTTATGAAAGGGTAACCCAAAGTTGTTTCCTGCCATCACAAAGCTAAAATACATATGTTTATCTTTAATTTTTATTCTAAAACATTTCACCTTTGAATATTCAATAGAAATTGCCCTCCCTGTCTGTCATCTGGGTTGAAACAGGAAAAACAACCACTGAGCCCCGAGTCTGGGGATGCCCATCACAGCAGGTTACAGCCAGAGTCCCTCAGACTGAGACTGCTCTAAACGTGAGGAAGGAAGGTCAATGTACCGGGCACTGTACAACTGATTTCAAAATATGTCCTATGGGTCAGGCACAGTGTTCCAGCACTTTGGGAGGCTAAGGCAGGAGGATCACTTGAGCCCAGGAGTTCGAGACCAGCCTGGGCAACATGAGGAGACTCCATGTCTCCAAAAATCAAAAGTCAGCCTGGTGTGGTGGTGCATGCCTATAGTTACAGCTACTTGGGAGGCTGAGGCAGGAGAATCGCTGGAGCTCAGGAAGCTGAGGCTGCAGTGAGCCTTGATCAGGCCACTGCACTTCAGCCTGAACAATAGAGCCACACACTGTCTCAAAACTATATGATGTACTATGTTTGGAACACCTTTGAGGCAGACATTCATTAAATTTTACTCGAACACCTATTTGTGCTAGTCACTCTGGAGATTAAGCAGTCAATACGAAACCACATTGTAGTTGAAGGAGTAACAAAAATAATAAGCAAAATATATACTTAGCAAGCAAGATAGTGGTAAGTACAGTAGAGAAGTGGGAAAGATGGATAGATGATGCAAGGGCAGGTGCTGTCTTTGAAAGTGACCAAGAAAAGCCTCAATAAGCAGAGATGCTAATGATGCAGAGGCTTCAATAAGCAGAGGAGAAGGGATGTTTTAATTGAAGCAACTGATGCTAAGAAAGATTGTTTCATTTATTACGTAAGTGTGTATTTACTTATGTCCTTTCTATAATTAAAATTGATTTTAGGTGGCTTTTAAAAAGCCACAAAAGATAAAAAGGGACCAAGAAATTCCAAGTAAAGGGCAACAATGTAGAGGAGTAAAATAAACAAAGATTCAGATTCATATACAAAATTTGCTTTCCGAATAAGAGAAGAAACTCAAAATTTTGTTTTTGAGCCTTCTACTAGCCATTGCAAAGAGAAACTAGCCAATGGCAATATTGAAACAAATCCCTTATACAAAAATGCCACTGATAATTCAGGAGGGCCTGAGGTATTGCTGATATTGACACCAGAGAGGAAAATTTAAACAAGGCATTCGCTAATATCACTATGGTAGATACATCAGCGATGTCCTCACCTCATTTATTATAATGTTCCTAAATGTAAATAAAAAGCCAAAGGCCAAAGTCCAATTCCATTAATAGTGTTCCCCCAAAGCAAAATCAACACAATCCAGTTACCTCCTTCTCTGAGGACCTGGATGAAACTCAACATAGATTTTAGGTTATCTCAAAAATTGATAAAGAAATTTTCTTCAAAAAATATCATTTTACTCAACTAAGAGAAACTTTATCATGTCCCAATTATGCTACTCTTCTAAGAATGCAATGATATGACTCTATAAAATCTAGGAACTTAACAAAGAAGTTTTCCAAAGAATTGACTGCTGCATTAAGATAGTGAGGTAAATCAACTTACAAAAGACTACTGTACATCTAGGGCATGGAAGAGTCAGTGTTTAAATCTTGGTAAATCTGACTTTTACATTCACTTCCCAATTGAAAATACATCTCCATATATATTTAAATTATGTTTAAATGATGATTAATTTTATTATGTAAGTGGTAGATACACAGGAATAAAAACAACATTCAATATAGTACAATAAAGATAAGTGAAATAATAATTTGTAAATAATAAATTAATAAAAATAAATAAAAATAGACAAATTTTAAAAAATAATAATTCTACATCAAATTTGTGTGTTACCAGTCAATAAGAGTTTTTTCCTTTTTTTTTTTTTTCTGGAGGTAAATGAAGTAATTGTAAACTCATTTAAAATACTTCAGGTATGAGACTGGCCAATAGAAGTATGAATGAAAAAAGTTGTGAGGGAGCTTATGCTAAATAAGAGAACTTATCCTGAAGGTATTTTAATCAATTGGTACAGAAAGGACAAATACATCAGTAGAAAAGAAGGCAATCTAAGGACAGATTGAAATATATACGTGAACTTCACAAAGACCAATTACTGACATTTCAGTAATGATGTATTTAATAAATAGTGCTAGAATGCTGTACTATCTGACTAGGATAAACAAAAAAAGAAAAAGTCCCAAGAAGTACACAATACCTACAGATGAGTTAGCAACTTTTTAAGAGATATAAAGAAGTTTCAGAAATCCTGCTGATTCTACTGGAAAGTTTCATTGTCCTGCTATATCTGACTGAATAAGGAAACTAGAAAGAGATCATGTCCCTTCAACAATGTGCCTGATATGGTTTGGCTCTGTGTCCCCACCCAAATCTCATCTTGAATTGTAATAATCCGCACGTGTCAAAGCAGGACCAGTTGGAGATAATCAAATCATGGGAGCAGTTTGCCCCATACTGTTCTCATGATAGTGAGTGAGTTCTTACAAGAGCTAATGGTTTTACAAGGGGCTACCCCCTTCTCTTGCTTTCACTTCTCTCACCTGCCATCATGTAAGACATGCCTATTTTGCCTTCCACCATAACTGTAAATTTTCTGAGGCCTCCCTAGTCATGTGAAACTGTGAGTCAATTAAACCTCTTTTCATTATAAATTACCCAGTCGCAGGTATTTCTTCATAGCAGCATGAAAATGGACTAATACAGGAAATCAGTCCTGCAGAGAGTGAGGCACTATAGCCAAAAATATGAAAATGACTTTGGAAATGGGTAACAAGCAGAGCTTATAACAGTTTGGAGTGCTCAGAAGAAGACGGGCAAATGTGGGAAAGTTTGCAACTTCCTAGAGACTTACAGGGCTCAGAAGCCCGGAAGATATGGAAAAGTCTGGAACTTCCTAGAGACCTATTGAATGGTTTGACTGAAATGCTGATAGTGATATGGACAATGAATTCCATGCTGAAGTTTTCTCAGATGGCAATAAGGAACTTGTTGGGACCTGGAATAAAGGTCACTCTTGCTTTGCAAAGAGACTGGCACCATTTTGTCTCTGCCCTAGAGATTTGTGGAATTTTGAATCTGAGAGAAATCATTTAGGGTATCTGGAAGAAGAAATGTCTAAGTGGCAAAGTGTTCAAGAGGAAGCAGAGCATAAAAATTTGGAAAATGTGCAGCCTGACAATGAGATAGAAAATAAAAACTCATGTTCTGGGGAGAAATTCAAGCCAGCTGTAGAAATTTGCATAAGTAATGAGGAGCCAAAAGTTAATCACCAAGACATTGGGGAAAATGTCTCCAGGGCATGCCAGAGACCTCCATGGAAGCCCCATCCATCACAGATCCGGAGGCCTAGAAGGGAAAAACGGTTTTGTCTGCCAGGCCCAGGGCCCCCCTGCTCTATGCAACCTTGGGACATGGTGTCCTGCATCTCAGCCATCGGTAAAAAGGGTCAAGGTACAGTTCAGTCCATTGCTTCAGAGGGTGCAAGCCCCAAGCCTTGGCAGTTTCCACGTGGTGTTGGGCCTGCAGGTATATAGACAAGAATTGAGGTTTGGGAATCTCTGACTAGATTTTAGAGGCTATAGGGAAACATTCTCTAGGCAGAAGTCTACTGCAGGGATAGAGCCCTCATGGAGAACCTCTGCTAGTGCAGTGTGGAAGGGAAATGTGGGGTCAGAGCCCCCAGATAGAGTCCCCTCTGGGGCATTGCCTAGTGGAGCTGTGAGAAGAGGACCACCATCCTCCAGACCCCAGAACGGTAGATCCACTGACAGCTTGCACCAGGCGCCCAGAAAAGCCACAGACACTCAACACCAGCCCATGAAAGCAGCTGGGAGGGAGGCTGTACCCTGAAAAGTCACAGGGGTACAGCTGCCCAAAGCTGTGGGAGCCCACCTTTTGCATCAGCATGACCTGGATGTGAGACATGGAGTCAAAGGAGATCATTTCGGACCTTTAAGATTGTGGACTTTAAGATTTTGGAGCTTTCAGATGTTTGCCCCACTGGATTTTGGACTCGCATGTCTCTGGTTGTGGGTTTTCTTGGGTGCTTAGTTATTTTGTCTATTACATCTCATTAAGTGGAGGTTTCTCTCACAGGAATCATATTTTTTTTCCCAGTTTCTGGAGACATTCTTAAGAATTGCTTATACATTTGTCAGTGAAAAGTCTCTGCAGGAATTTCTATTTTTAGGCCAGTTTTAGTTTTCAGGCTTGAGGTTTTCACACTGCATGAATGATTTGGAGTTCCACATACGTGAGGTTTTGCTGGATGCTGTGATTTCTCCTGGGAATCAGAGGTATGGCTTACTACAAGGCCAGAACCCAAGGCTGGTAAGTGGAGATTTTTGACTTCTAATGAAGCAAGAAATCATATTCTCCTAGATTTTAGGTGTATGAAAAGATTTCGTGTGAAATTTCCTACATACCAGAGGCTGGGTCCTCAACACTCTGGCTTGCTTCAAATGAAAACTGAGTAAGGTATATCCAAAGTTGACAATTAACCAGTACACAGTACTTGTTATAGTATTCCTATACCTTTAGCCATCCCAGTCATCTCAGCCCTTCACTGGGAAATAGATTCCCAGACTCTTCTAGAAAATATACTGACTTTCTGAGACTTAGTTCCCATAGTAAGACTGGCACCCAGTTTGGTGCTATACCAGTTGTTAAATATTAGCAATCTTACTTCTGATGCTAATCAACCACAACTCTCCATGAATATTATGATTTATATTCCTCTTCCATTTTGACTATCATTTCTTTTTGTTTCTAGCCTCTAATCTCCTTTCTGTCTTCAAAATTCCATGATTATCTTTAGATTCTTTATAATAGACATACTGTGTTCACTTGAGATGTGGCATCCATACTCAACAATGCAAATCAAGCTTAAAAACTCTAGTCAAAATACACGAGTTTTTTTTTGTGTGTGTGGCCAGATATAAATAACAAAATAACATCACAATTTGATAAAGCAATCTGAATACTTTAAAATCTCATTTTCCAAAAACAAGAAAATTATGTTAGTTTAGCAGCTTACAGTATCACATCTTAAATGGTTGGTGGTGATTCTGAAGTTTTATCAAAACCAAATTCAAATAATGTCTGTGGAAAGCCTATTCCATTCACTTTATTAGTCATCATAAAATGCGTGACCTTCTTGCTATGTATTGTCATTCTACTTTAATAATTATAAGAAGGATTAATTGTATAGTTATTTCTATGCTTTATTTATATATTTTCTAATAATTTTAAATCATTAATAAGTACCTTAATTATATCATGATGTAGGCAATAATGACACGTAGTTTACTATCACTAAGGCCCCTGGATTCTCTTGCTTTTAAAGCTTAGTTTACTATTTTGGAGACTCCTGAGTTCTCTCACCTTCTGTAGGTAAGGTGAAAAAAAATGGGGGCAAATTTTGATTTCCTGTGACTTTCCTTATAACTCCTGACCCTCCATTATGTTGTCGAAATAATGTAAAATCTTTACTTTTTACATTGGATACATTTGTGGGAAAAACTTTTGCTTAGATAGGACTGGAGTTTAGATATAGGCTGAGGGCAGTGAGAAGCCACGGAAGGGTTTTAAGTGGAGAAGTGATTTGATTTATAGTTTTAAATATTACTCTGTTAGTAAAATAAATTAGATGTTACAGAGGGAAAATACTCAGCAAAGGAAGACTACTTTGGTTGTAGGAATCTTATGAGATGATGGCGACTCCTTTAAAATGGGCTTATGGGAATGGATTCTAAGGATTCAGGAGTACAATTGACAGTAGTGACTGGATATTGGTAACTTAGGACAGGCAGGGGTCAAGGATGATTTCTGAATCAGCCCCCAAGATAGACAGTAACACCAGTTACTAAGTGGGTTGAAACCAGAAGAGATGACACTGGTCATTACAATTGGTTATATTGCTGGGAGCAGGTTTTGCAAAAGGATGACGCACAAGTTATTAGCACTTGTGCTAACAGCTTATCACAAGTTAACATTTATTTTGATCAGAAATAAATATTTTTAGTTATTTTCTTGTAATTGTGTGTGTGTGTCTGTGTGTTTTAATTTTAATATATGATTATAGGACTTTGTACATCCTGTAATCTTATATTTTTGCAAAAACAATTGCTTTAACCCTCATCTACATAATAGAATCAAATTACAAAGTTGAATGACTCAAAAAATAATTTGGAAACATACACCTTTTAAAACCCATGATAATTAGAATAATCTCAAACCAGAGTTAGCTGCCCTCACATGAGTCTTATACTACTGGATACTTTTTGGAAAGTTATAGTCACAATTAAGAAAAATCAGTTTTTTCTGAACACCTAATACCCTGGTACTACTCTAGATATTTCATATGCATTTCATCACTAATCCTCAGAAAAACGTAAGTTAGAAAAAATATGCCAATTTTACAAATAAGAAAACTGAGATTCCAAGAGTTTAAATAACTAGCTCAAGGCCATATGACTTGTACGTAGCTACACTAGGATTTGAACTGAGGTTATGAGGACTCCAAAACCAAAACGTGTCCTCTTTCAATTACATACAACTGCCTATAAATTAGGTATCAAACCTACTTATCTCTGAGCACATTTCACTGTTATGAGAAATTCTGTCCTATCCAATCCTTTTTCTGGGAGGAATAGTCTCATTTCCTCACTACCTACTTGATAGTCTGTTGAGAACAGAAAATCAAGCCTTTTCACTTCGGACCTAGTAACCACATATTACTCCCATGATCCACTAATTTCAATAGGGTGTGCATTAGGTTTTCAAACTTTCCACATAAATCATTCTATCCTGGCACATACCTCCTGCCTTCACTGATTGGACAGGCTCTTTCTGGCAAGATTCTTATTACAGCTTTTTCCCTGTGGTCCATGGTTTCCGATGCATTTGACATGTTTTCTTTAATGTGATCAGAACTTCTTGGAATCTACACTGGCTTATTATGACCGACACCATTTCTTTCATGGACTGCTTTTCTTCTGCACAATTGCAACTTGCCATCTATGTTATGGCTTTTAACCAAAAGCCAGGGTTACTCAAGTTTAGATCACTCAGATTAGTGTAAACTATCACAGTGAGGAATAACATGCTCACATACTCTCCACCAGACAACTCTAGGTCTATCTGAATTCACCAGTCCTGATCATTTATATGTTTAGCTGTTTCAGAAAAATAACAGTCTGAAAAATTATCTCTATTTTGGGGCACTATAGGTATCTTTTTCCATCAGTTTACATGTACTGAGAACCTATGGTATGTCGGGTACTATGCTATATTCCAGGTATGCAAAAGCATGCTTCCTGTCCTCAAAAGATGGAATTCTAGTCAAGAAAATGAATAAATGTATACAGAATTCTAAGGAATGTTAAATGTCAAAATAGTTGTCCCAACATCATTCTTCTCAAGATTTCCTTGCACGTCTTTGCCCACTAACCAGTTTATTTTGCTGGCTTCTCTTCTTTTGCCATTCCTGTAACTCTGGCATGACTCAGAGCTCTGTCCTCAGCCAGATTCTCCTCACACCCTTTACATGGTTTTTGAGAGTTTATTCTCACTCTACTCTCTTCATGGATGAATTCCAAATGGTGTTCCCTTGGTACTTCCAACTTCGTGTCCCATAGACCTCTCACACTGAATGAAAGCAAAATGGAGCTCATCATCCTTCTTCAAAACGTGCTACCAGCATTACCACCAATCCTGGTGACCAGCATCGTCTCTTCAGATCTCCTCCCTCTCAGTAATTGGTGTTACTCTCCGTCTGGGAGGCCAATCCAGAAACCATCCTTGATCCCTTCCTGTCCTTAGCTTCCGGTATCCAATAACTAGTTACTATCCATTGTACTTCTAAATCCTTAAAGTCTATTTCCATTGTCCCATTTTAAAGGAGTCACCATCATCTCATGATAAGATCCTTACAATAACCAAAGTAGTCTTCCTTCATGAGTATTTTCCTTCTTGAATCTGTATTCTACTAACAGAGTCATAGTTAAAACTGTAAATCAAATAACTTCTCCCCTTAAAACCCTTCAGTGAGGCCGGGTGCAGTGGCTCACGCCTGTAATCCCATCACTTTGGGAGGTCGGGGCAGGCAGATCATGAGGTCAGGAGTTCGAGACCAGCCTGACCAACATGGCGAAACCCCGTCTCTACTAAAACTACAAAAATTAGCCAGGCATGTTGATGCACACCTGTAATCCCAGCTACTCAGGAGGCTGAGGCAGGAGAATCGCTTGAACCCAGGAGGCGGATGTTGCGGTGAGCTGAGATTGCGCCTCTGCACTCAAGCCTGGGTGACAGAGCAAGACTCCACCATACACACACATACACACACACACACAAACCTTCAGTGGCTTCTTGTTGCTCACAGCCTATACCCAAATTCCTGAACATGGGATTGACAGAGCTTTGTATATGGCCTCAGATTACCACTCCAGAGTTTGTTCACCATTCTCAAGTTTCCTCTCTGTCCTACAAAAACATGAGACTCTTTTTAGTTCCCTCTGTATATTTTCCCCCCAATCTATAATTCATGCTCCTGATAATGCTGGGACATTGTGCCCACTCTTCCCATTTTTAACCCCTTTCTGCTGGGGCAGATTTCAGATTTCAGGTTAGATACCTCTGATATCCTTCAGGAAGCCTTCTGTGAACTCCCAAACTTTAAATTACCCTCGCAAGTATTCTTCCCATTGAACTCCATTCTTATATCTAAATATAGCACTAAAATTATTGAATTGTAATTGCCACTTCTCTGTATTCCCCAGTAGACTCTTGTTGATTGAGATAGTAATCAAGTTTTTGTTCATGCTTTTCTTCCAGAATGTTGCTATGAGCATGGCAAGCATTCTGATAATAGATAAGGAAACTAATGGACTGATGCATAGATGGATGGATGCATGGATGGATGGATGGATGGATGGATGGATGGATGGATGGATGAATGGCTGATGAATCTTCTATCTGAGCAGTAAAGTTGATAAAAGTGAGTGGGAAGCAGAGGAATTAAGAATGAAGAATGAAGTGATCCTCAGGAATAAGAGGGGAACCAGGGCTTGCTGGGAAGAAAATAAGAGGAGACCTGGCAGTGAATGAATGACACATTTGATTAAGCATAAAAATTTCAGTGTTACTGGAGAATTGTCTTCACTCATTTAAGTGAAATAAATAAATAGGAGTTGGAATGTGACCAGATGGTAGATGGTCTTAAATATGCCAATAAGATTAGGCCTTGTGTTCAAAGTATATTTAGCATAGATGGTATTTTGAGTCATCATAATTATTTAATAGTAATAACAATGTTTATGGAGCATTTACTATATGCCAGGCCCTCTTCTAACTACTTTAGATGTTAATCCAGTTTAACCTCCCCAGCATCCAAGTGGCAACACACCACAAGTCAGCCAGTGGCGTCAGTCTGCCCTTTTACGTAGTCAATAAGAAGTTGCATTTTCTGTCAAAAATTGAAAAACAATTGTAAAACTATTGTTATCTCCGTGTAACCATACTGATAACTCTTTAAAATGTCAATGACAAAATAGCAGTTCCTGAAACAAATCATTTGTTGGCTTAAATCCTGTAATTGCTGATACTGTGAGTTTTGAGTAGCTTTAATTCTGTCATTGAAGAAAAACTGTCAGTTGAAGTTTTTATTAGTTTAAAATGTAAAACAATGAAATAGAGAGAAATGCAAGATGTGCTATTGTGCCTGGTACAGAAAATAGTTTACTGCATTTTAACAATATCCTTAGAATTAAAATGCCTTATTCTATTTAATTGTTACTTAATCGTTCATTTTTGTGACAGACTAATACATAGGTATACATAGTCTCCCTTTAATCAAAAAATCAATGTAATTTTAAAATGTTTATTTGTTACTTTATTATAATATTTATTTATGCTTAATTTGCTGGTATAATTATATATACACAAAATTCAATAAAATAAAATGATTGCTTTGTTTTTTTCTGGGTATTATTACTATTCACCTTATTTTATGGTTATTAATGAAACTACTTTTGTAATATTTAATAACATTGTTACAAAATGCTTCACTCTTCGTGCCAGATAATGACAGTAGTGTGACTGATATTGTCTGGCTGTGTCCCCACCCAAATCTCACCCTGAGTTGTAGTAATCCCCGTGTGTCAAGGGCGGGACCAGGTGGAGTTAATAGAATCATGGGAGTGGTTTCCCCCATACTGTTCTCTAGGTAGTGAATAAGTATCACCAGATTTCATGGTTTTATAAATGGGAGCTCCCCTGCACAAGTTCTCTTGCCTGCCATCATGGAAGATGTGACTTTGCTCCTCATTTGCTTTCTGCCATGATTGTGAGGCCTCCCTGGGCATGTGGAACTGTGAGTCAATTAGACGTTTTCCTTTATAAATTAGAACAGACAAATGCAGTCACTGACAATACTTATAAAATAGGTACAGATATTATCTCTAATTTTGTAGATAAGAAAACCTGATTGTAATCTGGCAAGTAGTGACAGAGGCAGATTTGTATGCAAAGTAGATGATTGTGGTTGAGGGCATAAGGCAGACAGGAAGCAGGGAGAGAGTTAGAAGACAGTTTTGAAAGCCTGCGCTGGTGGCCGTATATGGAAGGGATGTTTGCTTTGAAGGGACTCAGCAGCTTCTGCATGAAGAAATGACCTGCAGGTTGTTCTACGTACCAGTTCTTGCTGATGTTTACATACAGGCGTGAAAAGGTCTCAAGTTGGCTGTTCCCTATAGAATATGGTTGGTGAAAAATCTAATCTCTGGGGAAAAATGTTTGCAGTGATTATGAGGCCAAAGTTATAAAGCTGAAATATTGTAATTTCATAGTCACAACACCGGTTTTCCAACTGTAACCTCATTCCTTATTTGATATAAATTTAATGAGACAACTTTCAGAGCATAATACAATATGCAGGAAAATATTAGTAGTCACTGTACTGACCTATGCTACACCATTAAGGGAAAAGGCTCCATTTTAAGTCAAGGATAACATATTTTGCCACCTCCTGCAGGATAGTTACTGGCGAACATGAAATGATCAGTTAAGGGGCTTTCCATTCTAACAAAGTATCACCCTGCATCATGAGGCCTTTGTGCCCTCCATTCATCACTATTATTATCCAAATAGCAGGTTTTTGTGTGGTGATTCAACAGCACCCTAGGACCTCTCCCTGAAGCTGGATAGGGGTAAGGTGAGCAAAAGATGGGGCTTAACTGTTTAAGAGTGGATCGCTCAGCCACCTGGAAAACTCTGCCTGATTTCTGATTCCATCGTGTTTGTTTCCCTTGTCCCTAAAACAACACATTACGCAGCTTTCTCCTCGCATTCTCCATTGTTATAAATGTAAGAGACAAAGCCAGATGAGTTATTTTATATCTCACTCACAAAGTATGTGTTTCTCTTGAACCTTTAAATGAATAATGGATTGGCTGACAGGTTCAGGGAGGAAATTGATCTTCCATTGACAGAATAGATATCATCCAGACTGTAGAAGCCCAAGAACGGCTGAACATTTACCCAAGACCATTGCTGCTTGGCATGCCTTAGGCCTCTCAGTCCATTCAACATTAGAATTTCCTGCTGAAAATAGAGAACCAAATACAAATCAGGGCCTATTGCAAAGCTGAATCTTGTGTAAGGTAGGACCTCACCAAGTTCCTGAGACCATTAAATTCTTTAAATTTTTATAAACCACTTTATTAAGGTAAAATTGACATACAAAAAGCTTTGTGTATTTAATATATACAACTTGATAAGTGTAGAGATAAATATTTACCCATGCAACTATCACTGCAGTTTATACCATAAATATATCCAACATCCGTGCCTTTAAAATGAAGAATAAATTCTTTAATGGGGTCTGTAAAGCCTTCTTGATTCAATCCCTCCTGCTTTTCCGACCTCATCTTGGACCACTCTTCCCTGTCTCTCCTCTTCAGCCATGCTGGGTTTCTCCAGGAATCTTTAAAAAGCCATGCTCTCTGCCTCCTCTAGCCTTGCAAATCCTTCTCATCACCTAGCTAAATCTAACCAACATGTCCACTTAAACATCAATTTCTCAGGGAAGCCTATTTTGTCAAGATTAGATTCTCTAGTTAAGGTGAGGTTCCCTCTTGTTTTACATTCCTATAGGTCATTCTATTTCTCCCTCATAGTAGTTTACATACTTGTAACTACTTACATAATTACTTATGACCATTTTTAATACCTGTCTTTAGAGTAATCTATAAACTCCATGAGTAGACAGATCACGTTTACTTTTTTGAGCTCTTTCTACTAATATCCAGAGCAGTGGCTGGCACATATAGATGTTTAACATTTATTGAGTAAATAATTTAGATTTATTCTTTACAGATACAGAAAATACCTTAAAATATATACAGTTGACTTATCATCTAAAATACAAATAGAATCTTAATCCCCAGCCCTTACCATCCTTTAATGTCCCTCTTTCCAAAAGCCTAAAAGCTAACTCCTTAGTCTGGCATAAAAAACCTTAACTGCCTTTCCAATGTCACCCCTCCCTACTTTCTTAGATGCTCTTGTGACTTGGAATTACTTTTATTTCCCCAAAGTTCTTGTGCAATTTGATGTTTCCTTCTCTTCACTCTTCTTAAAATGCCCATCACTTTCTTTATCAATTTGTGAAATTCCCAATTTCAGAATCAACTCAAAATAACCATTAATCTTCCTCAGGATTCTCACATGAGCAAAGCTGAATGCTGTCACTTCCATAGTTCCAGAACAACATACTTACATATTCCTGTATTTTCGCATGAGACTACTATTTTAAAAATCCTTTTCATCCTTTCAGTATTCCACAAAGACAGGGACATGGTCTGTTTCTACATTCCTGGAACACGTGCAAAATCAATAGAAGTCATCCGAACCACTGGATGAGTGAACGAAACATATTATCCCTGCACGTATCTAAACTCTTGTCCAAAAAAAAAGTATGGTGTTAGAATATTAACTAAGTAATTTTCTTTTCTATATAAGATACTTTAAAAATCCACTGCCAGGAAAAAGTCATGTCTGCTAAAGAGTTGGTTGATTTGCTTCAATTTTTTTAAATAAGGGAAGCTATGTAAATTATTCTGATTCCCGAGGTGCCCTGAGATATTCAATTCTAAGACATGGATGATTTTCATTTAAAATACATTTTTCTCCTGCCATAGTTCTGATTGCTTTCTCTGTACTTGAGTTTTATCAACCTCTCATATATATACTTTTTGTTATGGCAATTTCTAATTATCTTGAAAAGGAGAAGAATAACAAATAAAAGACTGATATCACTAAAGTCCTTTCACATTCTATTATTGTATGATGTTAAGGAAATTAAACCTTTTGTTCACAAATAAGTTAAAAATGACATTTACTAAGAAAAAGTATATTTCTTTAAGACAAAGTCCTCTTAGACATACATATTATTTAGATGATGTGTTCATAGTCTATCTACTTCTAAACAAATTTAAAATTTATACTACCCTCCCTAACTTTATACTCACTGGTTTATGCAAATGCACATCTTCTGTTTTTCCCTTTACCAATCTCCCTTTTTCACCTAAAGTCTTCACTAAGTAAGTACTGCAAAAGGCTTTCAGGTCACAAAAGAAGTAAAGAAAATACGTATGACATACATACAAGCTATGTTTTGTATTTTTGTAGTTGTGTGATCTTGGGCAAGTTATTTTATCTATTTTAGCCTCAGTGTCCTCATATTTATAATATGAATATGTTAGCTATCCATTCTACCTCACAGGACTCAAGATAATCAGATGGGCCCTTTATAGAAGTGTTATCTGTGAGGGTAAGCTTAAAAGAATAATATGCCAAGGCTTAATTGCAATACTATAACATTTTCAATTACTATCAAGGGGTATAACTATTTCCACCAGCAAGGTGAACATTGCCTCAGACATTTGGTTTGTTTGGCTACCTCTGAGTCATTGTAAAAGTAACATTCTGGTAAACTTTAGTCATAAGTATGGTTATTCATTACTTTTATTAACCTCCTTTCATTGTGCTTACGTTATGATTTCTGGGAGCCTATTGTTTTCTTCTTTGTCACTACCTAGGCTTTCTAGGTAAGTTCATGTATTCATCCATTTATTTACTCATTCACAAGCTCCATGAGGTCAGGATTCCTAATTTTTTTTCATGACTATAAGAGTATCTTTCAGGCCAGGCGCAGTGGCTCACACCTGTAATCCCTGCACTTTGGGAGGCCAAGGAGGGTGGATCACCTGAGGTCAGGAGTTCGAGACCAGCCTGGCCAACATAGAAAAACCCCATCTCCACTAAAAATACAAAAATTAGCCTGGCATGGTTGTGCATGCCTGTAGTCCCAGCTACTCAGGAGGCTGAGGCAGGAGAATCTCTTGAACCCAGGAAGGGGAGGTTGCAGTGAGCCAAGGCGGCGCCATTGTACTCCAGCCTGGGCAACAGAGCAAGAGTCCTTCCTGACTCCCCCTCCCCCCAAAAAGAGGATCTTTTCAAACGATTCTCCTGCCTCAGCTTCCCAAGTAGCTGGAACTACAGGCATGCTCCACCACGCCTGGCTAATTTTTGTATTTTAGTAGAGATGGGGTTTTGCCATGTTGGCCAGGATAGTCTTGAACTCATGACCTCAGGTGATCCACCTGCCTTGGCCTCCCAAAGTGCTGAGATTTCAGGCATGAGCCACCACACCCGGCCAAGAGTATCTTTTATACAGTAGTCACCCAACAAATGTTGGTTGAATAAAATGGAAAAATTAAATATTTATTGAACACCTACAATAAGCACTAAAGGTATCATCATGAAAAAGACTAAATAGGTTTGCTTTTCCAAAAATTTTACTCTTGGTTGAATTGATGGAGGAAAATAATTAACAAGCAAACAAATGAACAAAGGTTCTTATTTCAGATCATGAAAGCAGTGATGTCATAAATTGTCTGAAGATGGCAAAGTCAAATTAAATTCCATGGTCGAAAAAGGCTGCCAGATGGTGTTTGAGCTGAAATCTTTTTGCCAAGAAGGAAGGAGCTATCTTCCTTGCCCAGGAAGATGCTATGGCACTACTCTCATACATAGATTAATGCTGTTATCATGGGAGTGGGTTAGTTGCCACTAGAATGAGTTTCTGGTACAAGGGGTGAGTTTTTCTCCATCTTGCTCTCTTGGATGCTCTCCTGCCCTTTGGCCCTTCTACCCTGTGATGATGCAGCACAAAGACCCTCACCAGATGCCATCATCCTGATGTTGAACTTTGTGCCATCCAGTGAGAATGCTGGAAATACATTTATTTCCTTATTAATTACCCAGTGTGGTATTCTAGTATAGCAACATAAAGCAGACTAAGACAAGAGATAAAGGAGCACAGCCACCTTGGTAGAGGGAACAACAGGTGTCATCTTGACTGCTGGCTGACTTCCTGGTTAAGAGTCTAAATGTCATTTTATGTCTAGACTCTCCTCCATGGGTAACACAACTTCACAGATATATGGCCTCATAGCAATTCCCATGCTGCCACAGCTGAGGAATCTTTCCATCTGTGAATACTAACCTTGTGAGCTACTTCCTCTGGGCACAGCTCAACTCTGCTGCAGATGACTATACTTGTGTATGCATGTGCAATTGTGTGCACTTTAAAGAAAGACTAACAAAACTCTCTCTATTCACTTCTCATGTAACCTGATTCTTGTTATATGGGCTTTACAGGATTTTGAAGCATCCTCAATCTCTATTCACTGTATTCCAGTAGCAATCCTCTTCCCACACTGTTCCACCGCCAACACATACACATTTCTGTCAATCAAAAATGTCTCCAGATATCATTATATATCCCCAGGGGGCAAAATTTGCCCCCTGTTGAGAACAACTGTTCCTGAGGATAAAATATTAGTGTCATCTCCTGCATTACAAAAGTTTTCTGAGTGATCTGGATGCATAATATTTGCTTATCCAATTTTGCAGTGGTCATTTCTAACCTTTCCAGTCATCAGCAATGCTGTGTACGTTTGACTACTCAGTATCTGAATTCCTCCCTCCTCCATGTCCAGGAGCTAATCCTTGCAAATCATATCCTATTTCTGGGAGTCTGCTATCTCATACATAAAATGAAAGGCAAAACTAGATTATGTCCAAGAAGCCACACATCTCAAATGTACAATATTCTTGAAGACGGAATCCTACAGTCTTTAGTGTCATTGATATTCTCACAATTTGTGCAATGTTATTTATTGGGATCTAAGGGACTGAGGTCACTGGAATGTGCATGGATTAGAGTTAATGCTTTGTCCTTCTTTAATTATTTGATTTGTTCATTTTTTTCCAATATTGTTTAAGTAGATTATACTGTTTCTGTTTTATTTTTCTTTTAGCAGTTGTTTCAATCATTTTGTGTTTCAAGTTGAAAAATCTAGTAGAACAATGTTTAAGATACCATTTATGGTTTTTTTTCTACAACATAATATTTAAAAATACCTTTTCAATTGGGGGTAAATATTAAACAGATTTATTCCTTCTTTCATTAAGTGATCCAGTTATGCAGTACATATTATTGTTGAGTGCTTAGATCCAGGAAATGGATGGCATGGGAGTACAGAAACATACTGGTCCTACTCCTAAGATGCTAACAATTTAATTGTGAAATAGGCATTGGCAATACAAATTGATAAGTGCTACAGAACAGGAACATGCAGAGTGGTAAGGAACAGAAAGAAGAAATATCTACCTAAACCTGGAGGGATAGATTTAATGAACACATACTGTCAATTTTGTCACACATGTATATACCTACACACACACACACACAATGTACACATACTATGGGTGTCTGTTTCTATACACATGTACATATATATCATATCTATATAAATATCTATATATACTATATACAATACATATTTGCATATATATTTGTGTGTATATAGACATATCTATTCATATTATTCATAAATGCATATGAGTAGTCATAAGTATATGTATTTATTTGGACCCAAAGATCCTAACCATTTATAAACAGATTCCAAAGCCAGATGTGAACAATGGTCAAGTTAAAATTTGGAATAGAAATGTGAATATGCAGCTAACATCTTTACCTATAATATTTGGTGTTCTTATTTAAACACTTTTGCTGGACCATAGGTTCTCCATGGCATTCAGGTAAAAGTAAATAAAGAAAGAATGGCAACAACAAAAAGCTTAGAAGTAACCTTATTTGTACTGTGATACACATCAGGGAATTTGGAAGCATGGAGCTCAATAAAGTAGTTTTTCAATTTGCCAGGAGCAGCAGGAGGGAGGCCAAAATCAGAACAAAGAGATCTGGGTGTCAGTAAATCTGTGAAACACTTTAATGTGGAATTATATTTCCTGACAACATATGCATTCAATAAAGTAAAGATATTTGATTGCAATTTGCACAGCATCTATTTGAAAGTTAATAATTAGCCATCAGGAAAAAATGATGCTTTTCAAAATTATAATAAAACGTGTCATACTAAAACCTTTAAGGAGTGAGTAAGTGGTTTCATTTTGTTTCAGGGTCACAATTGGCTTCAATGTATAGCCTCGCCAAGCATTACAGCAGAGAAGCTTTTGTGCAAAGTGAGCGGAGCACCAGGTCAGCACCACTCAATCACTGTTCAATAGACTTCCTTCAGGTAATACAATGGGCCTCAAAATAATCCAAGGAAAACAGTGTGAGGCCATTTCAGCTGAAGGATTATCCCATTGAGAGCTTAAATTCCACTTCTTTCTACAAGCATTTTCACATTTTAATTTACAGTTCATTTATAGATTCCCCCAAATAATGATTTAGCTCTTAGGTAATGTTGCTCAAGACCTTTTCACTTCATATAATATCCCCTTTGTATTTTAAAAGGTCTGTCTCCTCTCAAGCTAGTAGTGTTCAACTTTGTAGACTACAACTCAATTGAACTAAAGACTTGGTATGTCCCAGTATATCAGTTAGTCATTAATTGTGTCATTCAGTCTAAGGGTCAGTGAACAGTATTTGTGCAGAACCATAGTATGTTGTACCCGAACACATTTTCTAATGGGATATAAATAGCAATGGAAGTTTACCAAAATGTGTAGTATTGGTGAGGATGAAATCAAAGTCACACTGACAAACACTGACATGGAAATCATGGCTATTATTATGATTGATTTCTGTACCCCCAGTCCATCCTAAGTAACTGATCAGGTCAGTTATGGTCATCCAACTTCCCTTATAGGGAGCAGTTGAGGATGGACAGATGGTCAATATGACCAATAACCAGAGAAGTCTGTGGAGGTTTATTTGAATGACTTTCTTGTTTGTATGAAAGTGGCACTGGGCCTTGCTGTGTCCAGATGGAACATCTGAAACTCTCACAGCCACCTTGCTATTTGCCTGAGTATGATGACAACACCAAGAAAGACAGGTGGAGGAGATGGAAAGAAGACAGGTTCTTAATGATTTTGTGCTTACTCAATCAACATTGAAGTCTTCCCTACCCTTGGAGTATCTAATACTTTCTTCTTGTTATTTAAGTCAGTTTGATAATTGTGTTTTATTTGTAATTTGGAACACCATGATCAAAGTGGTGTAATACAGTATTCTTTTCCTGTAACACAAATTGTTCATGTATGAAGAATCTTAAAATATTTGTACATTTTGGCACACATAAATATTATCCAATGAATATTATCTGATGAAATAACCAAAAATGCTAATCAAGTTTTAAACATAGAGATTTGACATTGTCTTTTAAGATGGTTAACAATTCGAAGCAACATAAATAACAAAAAACTGGAGAAATACTTAAAGTAACATGTGATTCAATAAAGAAAACTGTTAGACATTCATTAAATATTATGTTTTCTATGAATAGTCAGTGATATAGAGAGAATGTTTATGTTAAAATATCAAGTGATTACAAAATAGAAATCATACAAAATGATATACTAATTCTAGGTCTATCAGCTAGCTTCTATAGCATTCTGGACACTTTCCAGCCACGTCTTAAGTACATTATCTCACATAATTTTCCAAGCAGATCAGTGAGGTAGGTGCTCTTATTATTCCAGTGTTACAGATGAGCAGGCAGGTTTTAGAGAGTACAAAACTGTCAAGGATCATATAGCTATGAGGTGTGAGCTGGGCTTTGAATAACGAGATTTACCTTTCTGTAATATATTAGGATGAATAGGGTTTGGATCCTGTCCACCTTTGGGTTAGCCTGTTGTGTGGCCAGCTTTCCTTGGTTGCTGGGTTCCTCCCAGGACTCTGAGGGATTCCCAACATCTCCCTTCTCTTCACTTTGGATTACCGTCTATGCCCTTCCCCAATGTCTGATGATATAGCAAAGCCTCACTTCCCGCCTCATTCCAATCATTTAATTCCCACAGTTCTGAATATAGACTGTTTAATGAAATGGCCTGAAAAAATTACATCACTGAGATTGAAATGTATAAATTACAGCTAAACATTTCTGTTTCTCAGAGTCCCTTACCATTACTGCCATGGGGAATTCCCCACTGGCTGCCTCTTTCCCTCCAACTGGGCATCCTGCCACATTGCTGGAGCTTTTCCTCTCTCCACCTCCTGTCTCCCCAGCTGTCAACTTCCAACCATGTCTGAGTCTCTGTTAGCTGTCTATGCTAAACATCCCAAACTAGATTTTTGTATATTTTTGCATATCCCAAACTTCTTAAGATACTGTTGAATTTTTTAGGGGAAGAGGGCAGCGTCTTCTTGTGCAAACACTTAGATTACCAGAACTACAAATTATTTTATGCACATTTCAGGTAGAACTTTCTACTTTCTAGATTTCCAAAGTTAAGATTTACCTTTGAAATAAAAAATAATTTATTTTTTAATAAATAATAAAATAAATAAATAAATAAAATAGATTATTTTTTATGAAATACTTTTATTTATTTTAATAATGCTTTTGCTAAAGGAGTTAGATTATTATTCCATAAGTGCACTTACCAACTGCACAATTTAGGAGAATTCCTTTTACCTGTTTTGCTCTCAGTCTTCTCCTCTATAAGAAGAACGGTTTTCTCTATCTTTTCCATACCTTTTCCCCTTGTCCGTCAACCTTTCCATTTTCTGCTCAGGAAATCCTATAATGAAGCCTCAGCCTGCCAAAGTGACTGTATTTCCTAACAGTCACACCCAAAACTCCAATGAAAAATCCCCTACTAGTGGGATTACCAGATAATTTATCATCCAAATTGAGACAATTTTGACAGTATAAAGCAATGTTATTAATAATTATACCTCATAAACCTTAACAGTCTAGGCAACTAGAGACCCATGGTCAACCTTTATCAGGAGAAGTTCATGCTTTGGGACTTCCCAGTTTAAGAAAAATAAGGGGGTTTTAAATGTTAAAATGAACATTTAAATTTTATCCAGAGGCCTCTACGCTTTATGAGACTTGTGCATTTGGGACAATATGCTGTGTTAGATGTATTGTATAGATCACTCTCTTTCTAATAAGAAGCTTCCAAAGTAGGACTATGATATGGTTTGGCTGTGTCCCCACCTAAATCTCTTGAACTGTAGATCCCATTATCCCCACATGTCATGGAAGGGACCCGGTAGGAGGTGATTGAATCATGGAAGTGGGTTCTTCCCGTGATGTTCTTATGATAGTGAATAAGTCTCATGAGATCTAGTAGTTTTATAAAAGGCAGTTTCTTTGCCCACATGCTCTTGCCTGCCACCAGTTAAAATGTGCCTTTGCTTCTCCTTTACTTTCCACCATGATTGTGAGGCCTCCTCACTCATGAGGAACTGTGAGTTGATTAAAACTCTTTTTCTTAATAAATTACCCTGTCTCAAGTATTTCTTCATAGCAGTGTGAAATGGACTCATATAGGCTATCACCATTTGAACAATGGCTTCATTCACAAAAGAGAAACGTAAGGACACAAGAATTTTTCACTATCTGCCCCATCAAATCCTATTGGCAGCCACTGACCCTGTCCAGAAGCAACCACTGCCTGTCCTTTAAATTCACACTTACTCTCACCTTAAATACTTTACCTACTGTGGTAAAATCTTCAGTGCCTTTGATGTAAACCTTTCTATCCTAATTTATATTTAACACTTCAGAAACTTACTTCTGAAAGCATATGAAATATATGAGTGAATCAAATTCAAGTAGCACATACAAATTCTATTTTTCTCTTTATATAGCAATTCTTTTTGCCTGTATTTGATTCCTTGTAAAGGTTAAGAAGTAAAGGAGAATTTGCTTTATTGTTTTTGGTAATTCCCAATTTACGAGAGGAGTTTGTTGTTCCTGAAAAATTCTTTAAGTAAAGGTGTCCATTACCCATAACTGCAGCAGCAGTAAGTGGCTCGTATTCAACCTTTGGTCCAAATGGAAGAACCTGAGGGACTCACAGTAGTTCACTTGTTTTCTTTAGCTTTTCCATTTTGTATTTCAATTAATTTTCCCTCTAACAAAAATCTAACAAGGAAACAGAATGGTAAGGCCATTTTGTTTAAAGAAACGTATCTAGGGAAAAAACAGTACAGATGTAAAAGTGAGCAGACTGTATATTTAATTAATATTATAAAAATATAATGTGCTTCAACTGGAGCATGGAAATCTTATCCCTAGGCAGAAAAAACAGTCTGGTATTAGGAATCCCAGAATAAAAGCACTGTACACACTCACATACACATAGATACAGTCATTGACATAAGCTAAGTGCAATGTTAGCTTCAAGAGGGACAGTGTTTCTGCCTCAACAAGGCACACACATATCAATAATTCAATATACATTTATTAAGTGCCTACCATATGCCATACACAGTGAGAAGTTCCATTATGTTATATATTTATATGTAATATAAATCAAATTTCACTGCCTAAAAATTTAAATTTTAGTGGAAATCACAGATACACAGCAGTTGATTTCAATCCATTTCTGGTTAAATAATTGGTTATATATAGAAAAATCTTACACAAAGAGTGGTTTAACTTGTCTTCATTAAACTACATTCCTAAGAAAACCCTGGCAAGTTTTATTGCAAGCATACAATAACATTTTGAAAATGCATTCCATATTTCCTTAAAATACATTTTATCTACAATCTATACACGTTTATTATCCCCTGGGAACTTTTATTAGGCTTTAGAAGATGTGCAAAACAAATTTAGGAACAAATGGACCAGAAATATTAAACCATTAAAGAGTTCACCTAAATTAAATAATTATACAGCAACAATATGATCTAAATTTAGTATATGTCAAAAACTATAAGTAGTTTGTGTGAAATTACGAACAAAGATGTTACAGTTTTACCAGTTTGTGAAATTGAATGATGCAAAATATTAGAAGTGTTAGCAGTTTTAGTAGCATTCATTAAATCTTCAGTGTCTATGATGCATATTGCAATAGCCTTTTAGGTGTTTAATGCAGGTATTTTACATACTGAAAAAATTCAAGTGTCATTTTGCACCATCTCAAAATGTAATAAGCATTTTCAATAATGAATGAAAAAGAAAATTCACAGTTCCATCTATTCTAAAAAATACTTCACTTCTTTTATGAGTTTTAGAAATGTATGTATAACAAATATTGATTAAGTAAGGAATTCAGAAATTATTGCTGTGTTTTTAAAGTTTGTGAAAATTAAGAATCTGCCATCTTTTGTCAGGGATCGAATGGAGTTTTTTTCTTTCCAGTATCAGTAGTGACTACAATCTACCTCGTAACTATGCTTGAATTGAACCAAGGAAGTAATTGCTGTGTCTATATTAAGAATACGTGAATTGCATTGCCTCTTACAGCACAGAAAGTCCTCTCTATTCCCTTCTTCTGATCGTAATCATTCTTCCCCTTATAGCAATTAGTTTGTTCTTATTTGATAGATATTTTGAATTGTATATCTGACTAGGATTCCCTGAATGCACTAGCTGCAAGAAAGCCATCTAACCTTAAGGCCTACTATGAGCAACTGGAGTAGAGTTTGGGTGGAGGGAGCATTAGTTGGTTGCCTGAGGGATTTAATTTGTTGTATAAATGTGTTTTGTTTGGTTTGTTTTTGTAAATTATGTTTGAACAATCAGAAATTTTACAAATACCTAGAGGTTTAGAAATAGGTAAAGAAGCACACGTGCATACAATTCTAGCAACAACATGAGGAATTTTAAAGGAAGTAAATAACCAAAGTCTCCACCATCCACATGACCTCATACTGGACTCCTTCACTAACGTATAACATGTGCCTGTTTCCCGTTAATGATTTGGTTTTGCACCATTTGGTTTTTGTAATATATTTCCCTTACTTATGGCTTCATTTCATGCTATTTTTCTTGCTTATTTTCTTTTTCCCTTTCACCATTATCTAACTTATAATATTGGTTATGTATTTTAGTAGTTTTTAATTCCTAATGTAGTTAAGGTATAAATAAAGGAAACAAAGGTTGATTAAATTTGACTTACTGTAGTAGTTAAGTATTTATATCTCATCATTTTATATTGCATTTTCATTTATCATTTTGTAGCTACTTTAAATCTCTTATGAAATGAGTTAGGGACCGTTATAAAGCCAGTCTTAACTTTTTGAAAATCAACTTTTTACCAGTGATTTCTTCAAACATTCCCACAATATCCACCAGATGAGCCTATTTGGCCGAAACATGGTCAGAGAAAAGTAGACAAATGTATGAGTGTCAATTTCCAGATGACACAAAGAATCATCTGGTTGTGACAGGACTCCAGAAATCTCATTCTTCTATTTTGAAGTGCTTTGACATCTGCAGTGAGTGCTGCTGGATTTCTCCTTGAGCACCTGACTCTGTTTCACAATGTTTTTTCAATGTTGCTATTTATTGAGCCCTTTGCATGTTTGGAGGAATAGACTAAATACTTAAAATATGTTATTTCATTTAGCCTGTTCCACAGCCCTGGGAATTTCGTATTATTGTATTCTTTAAAAAATGAGTGCACTGAGATTAGAGAGGCTAAATAACTTGCCCAAGGCCACGTGAGTAGGAAGTGGCTCAGCTAGTACTGATACTGGGTTGTGTTACTCCAAGGAGTTACTCCCAATGTGTTTGTTACCCCTGGGACAGGAGAGTTATGAACCAAAGGAGCTGGAAAGAATAGATGGCACCTCTAAGACTCTTGCCTGCAATTAGAAACTGCCAAGGCAGCTGCTCTTATCATAACATTGTAGTAGAAAAGAGGTGGTAGGAGAAGAGTAGGCAAAAGACAAAAGGAATTCTTATGTTATCCTAGAAAAGAAAAGAATCCAGTTATTTGACACTCCTGAGTTAATATGCACTTTTTAAAAATAGTAACAGCCTCTTGAATAAAATAAAAACTTAACAATCCATCATAACTTGGTATGAATTCCACACACTCCCTACTCTTGCTTCTGAGCTATAGTATCAAAATTTCCGCTCCTAAAAATACACCCTGTCCCAGAACCTTGTTATTCCCTGTGTCGTTAGACTTGTCCCTGGCTGATTTCATGATTAGCATCTCCTCTTTCAGGACTCAAATACCTAGGATATGAAGGCAGCTTTCCTTATCCAGCTTATGTAAACTACCTTCCTCTCTCAATTATTTCCTATTTTACCACTCAATTTTTTTCTCATAATATTTAACATATTTTGAAGTAATTTTTAAAATTAATTTATTTGTTAGGGATTTTCGGTAACTGATGCTTTTTGTTTGTTTACATGTATTTCCTATTTTTCTAGTAATTGTATCATGAATCATGATTTTAGATAATTATTTGCCAACTTTTTTTTTTTGAGAAGTAGTATCGCTCTGTGGCCAGGCTGGAGTGCAGTGGTGCCATCTTGGCTCACTGCAAGCTCTGCCTCCGCGGCTCAAGTGATTCTCCTGCCTCAGCCTCCCGAGTAGGTGGGACTATAGGTGTGTGCCACTATGCCAGGCTAATTTTTTTTTTTTTTTTTTTTTTATTTTTAGTAGAGATTGGGTTTCACCATGTTGGCCAGGATGGTCTCGATCTCTTGACTTTGTGATCCGCCCGCCTCTGTCTCCCAAAATGCTGGGATTACAGGCGTGAGCCACTGCACCCAGCTCCCCCCACACCTTTTTTTTTTTTTCTTTTTCTTTTTTAACTGTCTTGGTGGGAACTTCCTTTAAGGCACCTTAGCCAAAAGGTTGAAATATCATCCAGCTTGCTTAGATTTCCTCTTCCTGGATTTGAGGGTCAATTACAGTATTTAAAGGCTGAAATGTTTGGAGTCCATGTATCCCAATTGTTCCACACCGAAGACATTCCCTGTTAGTTTGTTATATAGATACTTAAAGCAGCCATAGTTTCTGTACAAATTTAATTCTTTAGTTATTTTTTGTTTGTTTTACTTTAAGTGAACCCATATTCTTTCAATACATTATTTTACTTTTTCTTATAAGTTACACAAAATCAGAAAGCATGGTTATCCTTCTCTGGATCTGCAAACCAAAATATAAGCCCCATGAGGTCAGAAAATCTGTTTGGTGCATTAAACATCTGGAATAGTGTGTGATAGCTAGTGTGCATCTAATAATTGTTTTTAAATATAAAATGAAAGAGTACAATCTGCTGAGTGTCCTGAAAGGGGTCTTTAAAGCAGAGATAATGGATTCAAGAGAGATGTCTGTTTCTAGCTTTAGCTCCTCTTCAGTGAGTTTGTTCCCACATCATATGTACTTGTTTTCCCCCTAATAGTGAAGGCTTCTCACTCTTCTGTGGTCTGTTGTCACTTTTTGTGGAAGATGATATGCTCCAATTTACGGACTTGACCAGACTCAATTTACTAAACCATGTGACCTTTGGGCAAGTTTCTTAAGCACTCTCTAAATCTTAGTTTCCTTCTCTGCAAAGTGGATAACAATACGTGCTGTCCCATGGGTAATACCGTGAGCTCACCAGGCCCTCTTTGGTCTTTTGTTTCTAAGCACTCAGAGAAGTTCCTTTCTCAGGCTTTGACAGTGAGTCAGGGCTAATGGGACTCAGTGAAAATGATGCATGTTACTTTGAGGCCTGACCCCTAAAAGCTTAGGCTAAATCCATTTCACATTCACTTTTCCCTGGTCTATTGGCCACTGCCATCCAGTAGAGAATACTAAGGACCCATTGGTCCAGGACGGTTAGTCTGGATGGCCTCCAAATGACTGCATTTTACCTTCATCTGAGTAAGCAGTAAACTGTAGTTTGTTTCAGCCACTAATATTTGGAATTTTATTGTTGCTGTTGTTATTGTTGTTACATCAGGTAACATAACTTGATTAAGTAGATCTATAATTACAAGAATTCTAGTGAGGATTACTTAGGATAGAACCAGTACAAAGCATCACTCACAGAAGAAGTTAAAAAAAATATTATTCACATATTTCTCCATTGGTTTTTACCCCTGTCCAACATATCTTCAGTAGTCCACTTCTACTCCCTTCTTACCTCTTAAATAAAAATGTCTTTCTTATTGGATTATAAATACTATGTAATTTTTTATTCTAGTCTATGGAACTTGGTCCATTACTTTCACTCATTTCTTTGAAATTTCTTTTGAAACTTTCTTTCTCCAATGGTTCATCTCTACCTATGAATACATTCCCATTTCATGCATCCATGAGGAACACTGCTTCACCTCTTCTATGGCCTTAATCTACAGTCATTTCCCTTGTATGTTACAGAAAAAAAATTCTACTAAAAATGTAATTTGGATCCTTTGGATCTTCTTTTTCACTACTCTTTTACTCATAAAACTTTTCAATCAATTTTTTATCTCCTTCATTCTACTTAAATATTTTCTCAGAGATCAGTCATGTTGAAATGGTCAAATAAAATTTGCATTTTTTGATTGCTCTTTAACACTAGAATTATAGCTAGAATTACAATAACTAGCACTGCCAGTCTTTCTCCCCATGATAATTCATGTCCCAGCATCTTATTCCCAGGATCTCTTGGGAAATTAGCCACATTCAGGGTTTTTACCTCTCTCAGTGGATGCCTACTAACTTTGTATGTCTGGTCTTATTCTGTCTATTGAGATCTGCCTGGACCCTTCTAATGGTCTGCTAGATATAAATAACTGTTAAAATTTATTTTAACACTTAAACCTTTTCTTCCTTTTAAACTATTCTGAACATGTCTAAAAACAACCTCCTTATTCCCATATGGGTTCTCTCTTCCTTTTAAACATGCTAACTGTCATAATTTTTTCAAACCACCCGCATTTGGAAATATAAGGCACCAGTTACCTATCATTCTTCCCCATGTTTAACTCTCAATTAGTTGAATCATTTCCTCTACAAATTATCTTGAATACCACTTTTCCTTTTCCTCTTGGCTCGTTGTATGGTACCTCCAACCACTCAGTTGCTCAAGTCTGAGAGGCCCATCTTTAATTGGGCAATTGGACCTCTTTAATTTAACATTCCCTTAACCCCCAAATTTCGGCAACCCACCAATTTCTACAACTCCTAACTATAAATTATTATGCAAATTCTTTTTCATTCATTCATTCCCATGGCCAGTATTTTGGATTAGCCTCCCAGGATCTGTCGTTTCTGTCACCAAGAAATTCTGTCATAGCCATTAAATCTCACTCAAATCCAAAAAATCCACTATTCACAGTTCAACCACAGTGATATTTCTAATGTCAAATCTAACTTTCACAGTGCTTCAAAGGTTCTCCATTGTAGTAAGGTAAAGGGCAGAGTCTTTAAGTAAGCTTGTGTAGTTTCAATTTGTGAAGCCCAATGAAGTACTCATCCTCATCTTTAGTTTTCAATCACACTGTACATTCAATTAGCAGTAATTATTTATTAGTAGTATACTCTTAGCATATTATATTTTCTTCTGTCTGAAGATCTATGTGCATGCCATTTACTGTTGTCAAAAAATTCTCTACCAACTGCAAGTCATCCCTATTTGCACTTACAGAAAGGGTAACCACATGATTTATTGTTCAAGATGAGATTATTTTGAGAGTAGCAAGAGCGTTAGTAATAATTACACCAAAAGAACAGACATACATGGTAACTATTCTGGGAAAATTAGGATATAAGGTCATACAAATTAGGTACACTTATCAGAAAAATTTTCTGATTATCAACCCCATGCTATTTATTTTTCATTACTCTTACATAGAATTCTATTTCTCCTATAATACATTTTATCAGCAGGCAGTTGATCCCCTTACAGTAGCCACAATTAGAGCGACTAGTCCCCATTCCACAGCCATTCCAGGTTAGACTGGAATCAGACTTTGAGAGTGAGAAAGCTGATCTGCCAGCAGCAACAGCAGTAGCAAAATTTTCTGCCTCCCTACCCTCCACCAAATAGCATAGGAAGAGGCAGGCCCAGCAGCTTATAATTCCCTCCTCACTTAAAGATCACTCAGTGTATTAGTCTATTCTCACACTGCTATAAAGAAATACTTGCAACTGGGTAATTTATAAAGAAAAGAGGGTTAATTGGCTCATGGTTCTGCAGGTTGTACAGAAAGTATAGTGGCTTCTGCTTCTTGGGAGACCTCAGGAAGCTTCCAGTCATGGCAGAAGGCAAGGTGGGAGCAAGGCATCTTACATGGTGGGAGCAGGAGCAAAGAGAGCAAGGGGGGAAGAATTGCATATTTTTTAACAACCATATCTCATAAGAACTCACCCATGATCACAAGGATAGTATCAAGGAGATGGTGTAAACCAGTCATGAGAAATCTGCCATCATGATCCAGTTACCTCCCACCGGGCCCCACCTCCAAAATTAGGGACTAAAATTCAACATGAGATTTGGTGGAGATACAGATCCAGACCATATCATTCTGCTCCTGGCCCCTCCCAAATCACATGTCCTTTTCATATTGTAAAACAAAAACATGCCTTCTCAACAATCCTCAAAGTTTAAAATCACTCCAACATTAATTCAAAAGTCCAAAGTCTCATTGGAGATAAGCCTAGTCCCTTCTACTTATGAGACTATGAAATAAAATTCAAAAAAGTTAGTTACTTCCAATGAACAATGGAGGTATAGACATTAGGTAAATACTTCCATTCCAAAAGGGAGAAATTGGCCAAAAGAAAGGGAGGACAGGCCCTGTGCAAGTTCCAAAACCAGCAGGGCATTCATTAAATCTTAAAGCTCCAAAATAATCTTCTTTAACTCCATGTCAGACATCCAGGATACAGTGATACAAGGGATGGTCTCTGAGGTCTTGAGCATCTCTGCCCCTATAGCTTTGCAGGGTTTAGCCAGCACAGCTGCTCTCCAAGGCTGACAGTGAGTGCCTGCAGACTTTTCAGGTGCAGGTGCAAGCTGTTTGTGGATCTGTTATTCTGTGGTTTACAGGATGGCAGCCCTTTTCTCACAGCTCCACTAGGCAGTGTCCCAGTGAGGACTCTATAGGGGCTCCAACCCCAAATTTCTCCTCTGCACTGCCCTAGTAGAGGTTATACATGAGGGCTCCATCTCTGCAACAGGGTTCTCTCTGGATATCCAAGCTTTTCCATACATCCTTGAAATTTAAGCAGAGGCTCCCAAACCTCAATTCTTGAACTCTATGCACCCACAGACTTAACAGCACATGGAATCTGCCAAGACTTATGGATTGCACCCTCTGAAGCAGCAGCTTGAACCATACCTGGGCTCCTTTGAGCCAAGGCTGGAGCTAGAGCTACTGGGATCCAGGGAACAGTGTCCCAAGGTTTCACAGGGAAGTGAGGCATGGAGTCTGGCTTATAAAACCATTCTCTCATCCTAGGCTTCTGGGTCTGTTATGGGGGAGGGGGGCTGTGAAGAAGTTCTCTAAATTGCCTTTGAGGCCTTTTCTGCATTATCTTGGGTATTAGCACTTGGCTCATTTTTACATATGCAAATTTCTGCACTCTGCTTGAAGTCCTCCCATGAAAATAGACTCTTCTTTGCTATGTCATGGCCAGGCTGCAAATTTTTCAAATGTTTACTCTCTGCTTCCCCTATAAATCCAAGTTCCAACTTTAGGTCATTTATTTGCTCACTCATATGAGCATAGGTTGTTAGAAGCAGCCAGGGCACCCCTGAATGCTTTGCTGCTTGGAAGTTTCTTGCACCAGATATCCTAAATCATCACTCTGAAGTTCAAAGTTCCATGGATCCTTAGAGCAAGGGGACAATGCAGCCAAGCTCTTTGCTATGCATAACACAAGTGGCCTTTCCTCCAGTTCCCAATAAGTTCCTCATTTCCACCTGAGACTTCATCAGCCTTGTCTTCACTGGCCATATCACTACCATCATGGTGGCATAACCATTCAACCCATTTCTAGGAAATTCCAAACTTTCCCTCATCTTCAAATATTCTTCTGAGTCCTGTACAGTTTTTCAACCTTTGCCCATAACCTGGTTCCAAAGTTGCATCCACATTTTCATGTATCCTTACAGTGATGTACCACTTCTGAAACCAGTGTTCTGTATTGGTCCATTCTTGCTTTGCTATAAAGAAATACATAATACTGGGTAATTTATAAAGAAAAGAGGTTTAATTGGTTCATGATTCTGTAGGCTGTGCAGGAAGCATAGTGGCTTCTACCTCTGGGGAGACCTCAGTAAAGTTGTAATCATGGTGGAAGGCAAAGGGAGAGGAAAGCATCTCACATGGTGGGAGCAGGAGCAGAAGAGAGTAAGTGGGGAAGTGCTACACACTTTTAAAAAACCAGATCTCAGGAGAACTCACTCACAAATGCAAGAATGGTACCAAAGGGAGTACTAAACCATTTATTTGAAATCCCTTCCCCCCACCCACCATGATCAAATCACCTCTCACCAGGCCCCATCTCCAGCACTGGGGATTACAATTCAACATGATCATTGGTGGGGAGGAAGATCCAAACCACGTCAATTAGCAATAGCAGGCAATTCCAGAAGATACCTTCTACATCACCAGAAAGGATTGAGCTGGGGCCCCAGCAGTGCAAAATCAAAGAAAGCAGAGTAAGTAAGCTTTCATTGGAATTAAAGTCCACAAAAGTCCACCAGAACCTATACACTAAAGTTAAACAGGATGACTGCAAGCTAAAGTAGAAGCTCCTTGTGTAATACTCACCCTTTGAGTATGGGTTGGTTTTAGTTATTTGCTTCCAGAGAATAGATATTTCTTCCATGATTCAACTGCATAATATTGTGACTTCTCTTTCTTGCTAGTAGACTTTCATGCTCTCTCTCTCTCTCTGGCTCTCTCTCTCTCTCTCTCTTTCTCTCTCTCTCTCTCTCTCTCTCTCTCCCTCTCTCTCTCTCTCTCTCTCTCTCTCTCTCTCTCTCTCTCTCTCTCTCTCTCTCTCTCTCTCTCTCTCTCTCTCTCTCTCTCTCTCTTTTGCTGGCAGAAGAAATCTTAAAAGTTCAAGAAGAAAATATGGTAAGTAACTAAGAGAAATCTCTGGTTAATACTCAACATAAGTCCCTCAGTCCAACAATATTCCATACATGAAATCCTGCCAATAACCAGGTAAGTAACCATAGAAGCATATAACTCCCCTGTTGACCTTTCAAATGAGATAGTAACCCACCTTGTGAACTTCATTGCAGGTTAAAGAGAGATCATGAATCAGAGGACCCAGTTCAGCTGTGACCAGAGTCCTGGCCCATTGCAACTTTGAGATAAGTGCATGTTGTTTAGGATGCAAAACTTGTGGTTATTTGTTTCACAACAATAAGTAACTTATAAAAATGCTCTATACTCTTGATCCTCATTATCAGTGAAACATCTCATTATTGATGCAGGGACATTGAATTCCTTAAAAATTGAGGTAAACTATCTTGAAAACAAAGCCCAAGGAGTTGTTGTATTTTCATATACCCTCCTTCACCTGCTATAAATCAAGTTAAAGAAGTCACAATCACTATTACTGTTGTAGAAAAGGTACCCCTTTTCCTTTATTCAGGCTCTTACTGGTGCTTAGAATAAATGTATGTGGCTTCTATGGTTAACTAGCTGAAACATAAAGGCTTTGGTTATTTTATGTTTCCTTCGAAGGCCGTTCGTAGTATTGATTTAACACACAAGCTCTTTGGACGTTATTTTTGCCTCAATCACTCAAGCAGGTGGTTCTGTACAATGAAGAACACAGCTTAAAGGAAAAACATAGAAAGACATCAACTCTACAGGCAGGCCCTGCAGTGGCTCTGGAAACATTGTGAAGTAACTCTATGCACAATACTATTGATACCTATTTGGAATTTTCCTATAATGGGACAAATTTGATATACAATCTATTTACATTGTAGAATCTTTCCTAATGCACCTGTGTCTCACTGATGGGCTTTTCTTTCCCTACCTGCTGAATTTGTATGTTTTATCTAATGGAAGTTGATTTGGAACAACGATGGAAGAATTTGCATACAAGGCAATACAGCCTCCTATGTGGTATTATTGTTGTTAGGGAAATTAATAATAGCTTCCACAGCAAACAAAGCTATTCTTATTATCTGAACACAACAAAAGTCTATTTATTGCTAGGTCAAATCTAATGCAGATGTTCCTTGATGGTGGGAGGACTGCCTATGGTTTTTCAGAGATCCATACCACACATCTTGTAGTTCTGCTATTTTCCAGGGCTGCAGAGATGTTACTTGATCCTTTGCTTTCAGCTGCTAGTCAGGAGAAAAGCAGAAGATCATGTGAGAAAGAATTTTCTGGGCCAGTTCCAGAAATGGTTTACACAGTCCACTAGACAAAAGCAAGTCCAACAGCCACATCTAACTGCAAAGGAGGCTGGGAAATGTAGTCTACTTTTGTGCCCAGGAAGAAAATGAGAACTGATAAATATAGACTGTCATGGGGGTAGATTAAAATAATGCAATATTAATGCAAATAGATTTAAGACTGCAGAAATATGGCACACGATTTATGCAACTTAATTCCAACATATATCAGTATTTATAGTAGAAAACTTATTTTAAAGAATTCTATACTATATAAATAATAAAATTAGTGTAACAGTACAACATTAGTGTGTTCTAATTGTGGTTTTATTGTAATGTTACCTTTTGATAATAATCATCTAACCTATTTCCTGATTAGCTCTGTCAACTTATTTCCCTTTTCCCCATTTTCTGTTCCTTTCTCCTTAGTAGGTTATATTCCCTTCTCATCTTCTTTAGGGAAGCTCGCATTTTGTGCTATACCATATTGCATGAAATAATTCATTCTGCATAAAACATGTTTGGATACACTTTCTAGACTGGGTTAGGTTTTCAAAGGATTTTTATTGGAACTAAACGCTTTCTGCAATCCTGTACCGTACTAGAAATAGAAGTTGCATATGCTGCCTCTTGGGAAGCAGAGCAGGTAAGTGGTATCCTGGAGTTCAACAGTTGCAAGAATGAAGTAAATGACCAAGAGATGAAGGAAAATGGGGGGGAAAAATCTAGCCCTTGCTACCAACTTCAACAACTACTATTTAGTGACTTTTCATGTTGTCTCAGTGGACAGAGAGTGTCTGTCCACTGAGCATCTGAAGGCATGAATCTTTTACTATCCCAGTAAAGCTCACATGTTGTTATGCTGTAGCCTAAGCTGAAAGATGTCATGGTCATGACCTTGACAAATTTCCTAGACTATTGGTGTCAGGATGCACCCTTGATCTGCAACGTTTTATATTTGTTCTCTGGGTTTGTTTCCTGAGAAGGAGGTCATGCTGGACCTGCAGTTCAGAGTGACTTAAGTAACCCTGACACTGTAATTGGCAATGTCTGCTCGAAAAGCTGTTATTAAAAATAAGTGTTTGAGGAAAAATTGTTGTTCTTATTCTGTTCCTTTATCTCATATGGAATGTGAAAGTTTATTTCCATATCTGTCTTCTCTTAGCTGGTTTATATGCTTCTGAAATATTAGGTATTTTGTAAAATAAACTTGAAGGTGAAATTACATAGAAGGATCATTGTATTGAATTGGTTATACCTAAAAGACCAGAAAATCACTTTGTAATTTGGGCAAACTTTTGTTTTTCCAATTTGTTACTTTCATTCTTCCTTTGTTTATGGTGATTTTTGTGTTGTGTATGTGTTTTGTCAAATAGGGATCCGTTTAAAATAGTTACCAAAATGCATGTGGGTACTTTTTACATAAGAAAGCCTGTTGTGAAGGAATCGAAAGTCAATAGATTTATTGAAAACCTACTCTGTGCAAGGCACTGCATCCGAAATAATAAATGAAGGGTAATAGTTAACATAAAATGAGTAATCACTTGAGTTTCTTAATGTAGCATATTTTAATATATCTTTCTGTACTTAGTGTAGTCTTAAATGTTTAATTACGAGTCAAGAAAAGGCTTTGAAAGAATTTTATAGTATTTTTAATTGTAAAATAAGGATCCCACATCCCAGAAATATTGTTGTCATTAGTTTGACCCTAAATCATAAAATCATAGAATGCTGGGAAAGGAAGATGTGTTTAACATTACATAGTATAAATGTTGTCTAGTGCAATAATTTCCTGTGTTAAAATACATCCAGTGATTGAGAACCCTTTGCTTTTTCAAGTGGTACATCTTCTCCCCTCTTTCTCTTCCTCTCTCCCTTTCCTTCCTCCCACTTTTCTTCCTTTCTTTGATTTTTTTTTTCTATTGATAACTATCCTAGTAGAATTGTGCTTGATATAGTTTGGATATTGTCCCTGTCCAAACCTCATATTCAAATGTCATCCCTAATATTGGAGGCGTGACCTGGTGGGAGGTGATTGAACTGGCTTCGTGCCATCCTCTGGGTACTGTCCTCACAATAGTGAGTGAGTTCCTGCAAGATTCGATTGTTTAAAAGTGTGTGGCACCTCCTGCTTCTCTGTCTTGCTTCTGCTCTGGCAATATTACATGCCTACTCTCCCTTCGTCTTTCACCATGATTATAAGCTTCTTGAGGCTTCCCCAGAAATGAATCAGATGCCAGGGCCATGCTTCCTATGCAGCCTGCAGAACTGTGAGCCAATTAAGCCCATTTTATTTATAAATTACTCAGTCTCAGGCATTTCTTTATAGTAATGCAAGAATGGAGCAATAGAGTTCTTTTTTGTGTGCCTCCTGAAATCTACCTGCCTTTAAATTTTGATCTTTGTTTCTTTTTGTCTTAATTATACTTCAATATGTTTATGATGAACTAAATGAATGTTATTGAGAATAACTATCTGGGCATCCACATGCAATATACATTCACAATACATGTGTATGTTTGTGTGAAGAGGGCAGGAAAATATTACCAAGTTTCTGACTCCTTTAGGCTCCTGCATCTTGTATAAATATGAGCCCACTGACTTGCCATTTTTGTAAGACCATGCTGTTTTTAATAGGACCTCTTCCACTGACAAGTTTTCATGGTGCCCCTTGTCTGACTAACTTCTATGTGTCCTGCTGTTCCTGGCTACCTGTGAGCACCTTTAGAAAGTTTCCTCTGAGCTTAACCTCTCCCAGGACCCAAGCTAGATTGGGTGCTTCTGCCTTCTGGTATCCCATGCTTATCCTTATCAGGGGACACATCACACTACTTTGGAATTGCTTGTTGACGTGCACGTAGGCTTCTCATTAGGCTATCAGCATCCTGAGGGCAGGACTTTCCCATCTCTGTTGCCCTGGGATCTTGCACTGTGCAAAGTAGACTCAAATTTGTTGAAAGTACAAGAAAGGAAAGAAAGTATAAACAGACTTATTAATTCTTAGTCTCAGTTACAAGACCCTGGAAAGGTTGCCCCGTGATTCATCCTATGCTAGTCTCCCTTTTCGACCTTCCAGGACTCGATCTTTTTCTACCTCTTCTTCTCTGCCCTTTCTTAATGGAAACCAATCTCACTTCTGGCATCTTCTATTCTGCCTCTTCGTACATTATCTCCATGAGACAATATGGTGGGGTTGGAGACACTATGACCTCCCCCCATATATGCATATTTTAGTCTCTATAATATTTATTAAAAATTGTATCTTTCTATACCATCTCAATATAAAGTATTCTGGACACCAAATGACTCACAGTTTATGTGTTATAAGGCAGGATTTGGCATATTTGTGTGGCTTCTATTGTTTTTATTTTCTTTATCTGTGTTTTCTAAATTGATTACAATAAAAATGTAATATCTCTGTATAGAAAATAATAGTTAAATTATTTGAAACATGAGTTATTAGATTTAGCAATGAGGAGGTCTCCAATGTCCCTCTGATAAAATATTGGGGGAATCGTGAAGGAAAAAATAAGATTGCAAGGAGTTAAGATTTCTAAGCTTACTATATAACAATTTGGAACTTTTAAAACTTCTTACCCTACTGAGATGAACTTCAATTTAAATTTTAAAAACTACCATATGTTGATAATTTCAGGGTAATTCTAATGAGTTTAGTTTAATTGCCCGGAGATGGGTTATAGCTTTTATTTCTTCTTTCTCCATGGCAATGGAGAAACTTAATGTCAGTATCCATCATTCCAGGTACAGTCTCGTTAGTCACTGAAGTCATGAGGCTGACATTTGTGGATTGTGGAGGGGATAGCCGTGTTAAAACACTCTGCATTTCAAGTTTCACCTGGATCATTTTGGTTTAGGTAAAATTGGGTTCCTTCTCTCTCCTCACTATGAAAAGTAATTACACCTTCAAAGGCCTCACTCCAGAACCCTCTGGATACAACAGCGTGCACGACAGAAATGGCACAAGCTTTAGAGTTAGAAGGGCATTGGAGCTGGACTGTCAGCAGTACCACTTGCCCACTGTGTCCTTGAATATGAAAATCTAATCTTTCAAAGTCTTAGCTCTTCATCATCAAAACAGTGTTCTTATGAGGCTTTATGATTCAGTTAATACTTGATATTTATGAATCTTGGTTATTTTCTCTCCCTTCCTCCTCTCTCCTCCTCTACTACTGGTTTTCTCATGTTAAATAGATGCTTGTTATTTTCCTATGGAAGGCAATATCTCATTAGAGAAACTAATGAAAGCTGTGGACTCTCTCTCCAGGAAGATATATACATGCACAAAAGTTGACACATAATTTCAAACTATTCACGTACCCCCATGAAATACTTTCATGGGAACAATCATTAAGAAACACTACTTAACATTTTTAATTTCAGCTCAGTTCCATTTTTCCTTTGACAGACTCTCCCATGGGATTCAAATCTTAGAGTCTTTTCAAAGCACTGTTTGAGAATGAGGAGTGTGAAATCTCTCACCATCCACCAGCAAACACAACAAGACAGCTACCAATGAGTTCAAGTGACTTCTTAAAGACTGAAACCAACATAGCTTTCTATTCTCTTTCTGTCCAATTTTCTGGGATTCGGTAGTTCAAAGCAACCATACTTTACCTCAAGAAGCAAAGGAGGATCAAATTCTTGCTGATCAGATTCTCTGAAGCCTCAACGCTGAAATTAACAGCCTCCTTTGGATTTTCATACCTCTACTCAAGGGGAATTAAGGAGTCAATTGATTAAATCCCCAAATTAAAGTTATTTGATGTCTGTTCCGTGTGCTGGCAACACCCCCTGAAAGCAGAAAGCATTTTTTTTTTTTTTTTTTGAGACAGAGTCTCGCTCTGTCGCCCAGGCTGGACTGCAATGGCCGGATCTCAGCTCACTGCAAGCTCTGTCTCCCAGGTTTATGCCATTCTCCTGCCTCAGCCTCCCGAGTAGCTGGGACTACAGGCGCCCGCAACCTCGCCCGGCTAGTTTTTTTGTATTTTTTAGTAGAGATGGGGTTTCACCGTGTTAGCCAGGATGGTCTCGATCTCCTGACCTCGTGATCCGCCCGTCTTGGCCTCCCAAAGTGCTGGGATTACAGGCTTGAGCCACCGCGCCTGGCCAGCATTTATTTTTTTTTCTGGCCTTAGAGAATTTCCCTGGCTGCAAGGATCCTCTTTGCTTTGGCTGAAGTGCAGGAGACTTACCCATTGAAGCAGCCCTCAGTCAATTACTGACGGAAGTTGGTGCATCACTATCCCAGTTTTCTCACAACTGTGGCAAGATAACTCAGACATTGACATAAATTTACATTTACTCATAAAGCTTCCTCAGTTGAATTATGTCCTTATTGCCCTCAGTGGTAACTTGCTTGGTAAAGCACACTTTATTGATCTTTTTCCTCTCCTGTCTTGCTTCTCATTTACCAATCAGGGTTTCCTTTATTCCCAAATAGATTACTTACACTTGGATCATGTCAGGGTCAGCTTCTGGATGAATCGAAACTACAACATTATCTAATATACTTAAGGGACATGCTTTTGGCTCTCATATATTGCAGGACTGTTAACATTCTTAATCACCACCCACTAAATGCCTATAGTAGTCCCTGGGCATTGTGACAACCAAAGTACCTGCTCATACCTCAAAAGCTCCCCCAACCCCCAGGGAGGCAGCAATACTACCTCTAGTTAATGATCATTGATTGTCTTAGTCTGTGTTGTGCTGGTAAAACAGAATAACACAGACTGGGTAAATTATCATGAAAAAAAAATCTTTTGGTTCATGGTTCCAAGAGGCTGGGAAGTCCAAAATCAAGGGGCTACATTTGGTGAGGTCCTTCTTGAGTCATATATGGCAGAAAGCACCACATGAATGAGAGGGAAAGAGAGGGCCTAATTCATCATTTTTCGGGAGCCGACTTCCAAGATAACTTAACCACTCCCTCAATAATGGCGTTAACCCATTCATGAGGGTTCTTGCCCTCATGACCTAATCACCACTTAAAGACCCCACCTCTCTACTTCGTTGCATATGCAGTTTAGTTTTCAACACAGGAATTTGGGGAATATATTCAAACAATTGCACTGATCTACCAGACAAACCTTGTGATTCTAGTTTAAAATATATACTTGAATAATTGTCTTAAGCTTATAATTTCAAGTTAAAATAATTCTTCAAAATTTTGCAAATAATATTAGAATATGTAAAATCAGTTGAGATTTACTGTATTTATTTCTCTATTAGGTTTATAGGAATCAGTTAAGTTCTTGGGGCAGTTTCGTTTGATATTCAGATAGTTGAATTGCATATAAAAGAAAATCAAATATATTAAGTGTATAAATGCTGTTTAAAATATTTAACAACATTTAATTAAGTAAGCCATAATATCTCTCTTAAAAGTCATACTTAATTTACTGAATGTATACATAGAATCACATGTTTGTAAATTAAATCTAAATGCTTTATAAAAACTAAGCCTTTGAATTCATAGCTTTAATACATTGAATATTAATTTAAAAATTGTAGTAACCCTAAATAATATTTCTGCATGCAATGACCTCAAATACAGCAACAATCTTCCATTCATAGTGTTAAGGAACTTTTGGCCTTTGTCCTAAAGAGATCATTAAGAATTTCTCTTCCCATTTTATCACACCTAGCTCATCTTTCGAAGCATAATTATAACTCTACCTTCCCAGTGAAACCTGTGTTGATGTTTCCAGTTCTCATTTATTCCTTCATCTTTGAACTTCTATTATATTTATAGTCTATGGTGTGCAATTTTACCACAATCTAGTTTCTTATGCTATTATTGTAAGATTTTATTCCATATATGTTAGTATAGCCTTGCAACTGGATTGATAGTTTCATGCTTTTCACTCCTTTTTAATCACCTAAAGTCTTTCCTAAACCCATCCTTCCCTCTCTCATTGTGCAGCATCCCAGCTCCAGAGAGAGTCCCTGACAGGTTCTAGTATTACTATCGTCATCAACATAGTATTTACTTCAAGTAAATGGACTTAAGCCAATTGGCCCATGACATTGCCCCAGCCATAGGGTGCCCCAGTCACAGGCTCAGGCCTCACTTATATTGTGCAGGGCTCAGTTTCATGCAGCGATTCTGACTAGAGTTGCACCAATTATCTCTTGTTACAAATAATGCTCCTTAGAAGTCACCTCAAAATTCAATGGCTCAAAAATAACCATTTATTATAGCTTCCAAGTTTAAGAGCCAGCTTTAAACCATTGTTCCCATTCACTTGAAATTCAGTTTGAATTAGGTTTTCCTTTAACTTGAAGAATTTTAACTCATACAACTTCACAGCCCCTAGTAGATTTGACAGAGTGCTTGGTGCACTGGTTCCCAAACTTGCAGAAGTGGTAGAATCCTGATTTTATTCTTTCCTTCACCCTGAGTTTTTGATTCAGTGGTTTTGAAGTGAGTTCATTTTCAGAAAGTTCCTCATAAAATTCCAATGTGTTTCCAGGTCTAGGATCTACTGCTCTAATTAATACTGTAGGATGGGTACTCAATAAAGTGGTTTTGAGTGACTTTAAGAAAATATTAGGAGTTGACATTCATAATCACAAACTTTAATTCCCAAAGAAAGAAATATTGACACAAATTCATTCAAAACCCTCCCTGATGGTCAATGAAGTGAATTAATTTGTCACACGCACGGAATTACATGCCCTGTATTGAAATGCCACATAATTAATGTTCCAGATTTCATAAAATTTTGGAATAAAGAGACTCATGCTATGAATGTAATATGAACTTTTATTGTTAACATAATTTTAAAACAAAGATGATTATGTGTGTGTGTGTGTATGGGTATGTAGAAAGAAGGTTTAAAAAGTATGGTATGCTGCTTCAAAATAGACGTTCTCGAACAAACATTGTAGGCAGGTGGTGTCCTAAGAAAAGCTTGTAGCCTTGTGTATTGATACAGAAACTTGTTAACAAAGCCAGCACACTGGCAGGAGTCGTATTTTAAGAACTTCCTTTGGCAGAGGGATCTCTCTTGCATTTCCAAGTTCTCTTTAAATGAACTTATGACTCTCTGGAGGTTTTATTCAACACTTAGGTGTGTATCATTCTGTAGCATATAATAAATCCTATGATTTGTTTTTGCTCCTCTAGGTAAAAAAGTTATTAAATGCACAACGGATTTGTCAATGGGATTTCAGATTAGCTTCATTGATCTCAATTTTTGGTTATGCAAAAGTGCTTCTACACGCCAAGTTTTCATGCATTCCAATTGATGCCTGATTTACAGCCATATACCTGAATGAAACAGAGTAAAGCATGGATCTGTATTTTTCTGGGGAAAACACTGACTTTTAAAAAATAAAATAGATTTGTTCGTAATTTCTGAATGTAAATTGCAATTCATGGTGCTACTAATTTCAAGAACAGCATTCTTCATTTTACAGCAAAGAAATATAGTTGTGCTATTTACTTCATGTTCCTTGAAGGAGTGTGAACAGAGAACATTTGTATTTCAAAACTGACTTTCTATTTATTCCAATGAAATTTAAGAAATGTGTTTCTGTGGACAGATGTTGAACCTGAAAATGAAATTAAGCCTCCTAAAAACTAATGTTTCACTCAGAAAGAAGAGACTGCAGAATAATTTTACTTAATTTGGTGAAGTAATCAATATCTCCTACTTATAATACACTGTCCTAGATGTTGAAGTATAAAATTGGATTAAATAGAGTTAATGTCTTCATGAAATTCACAGACTAGTAGGGACAAGCAAAAACACTAGATATTAAAAAATAATTTGAAACTAAAAATAAGGTCCTTAAAGAATAGATAAAGATGTTAAAAGAAGAAACAATTGATTTGGTTACTGCAAGATGGGTAGGGATTAGTAATATTATCTGTTTTCTCTTTTATTTTTATTTAGGGTGAGGGAAGGAAGGGATAATAACACAAGCTTTTTCATCTGGAACCACAGATATCAGAAGAAAGTGACATAATACTTTTTGTATTTCCACAAAAGTAAAGAAATATCAACCGTAAAATTTACATGCAGCAATCATATGTGCAACCAATTAGTGTAATATATCATGTCAAATAATGCAATCAACACATGATCATTTTAATAGCTGCAGAAAAATCAAACACACTTTTATGATAAAAACAGTCAAGAAACTAGGAATAGATTGCGACATTTTTCATTTGATGAACGGTAGTTACAAAAATGTAAAGCTGACATCGTACCTAATGTTGAAAGACTGAATCCTTTCTCTCTACAATCAGGAACAAGGCAATAGTTTTTACACTCAGCACTTCTATTCAGCAGTGTGGTCTGTGTGGTTCGAAGCAGAGTGGTCTGAAAGTAAAAGGAATTAAGAAGAGCCAAAACAATAAAAAGAAGTAAAACTATTTCTGTTTGTAGATGATGTGATCTTGTACATGGACAAATAATCCACTAAAAAACTATTAGAAGTAATAACAAATTCAGCAAGGTGGGAGGATATGGGATCAATACAGAAAAATACATAGTATATTTATACACTTGGGATGAACAATGCAAAAGCAAAATTACCAAATCAACTTCCTTTAAAATAGCATCAAAAATTTAGAAATAAATTTAACAAAAGAAGTACAAAACTTATACTCTGAAAACCACAAAACAGTGTTTAAGGAAATTTAAAAACATCTAAATCAATGAAAAATTGTTTCTTGTTCATAGACTGAAAAACATAATATTATTAAGATGGCAATATCCCTCAAATTGATCTAGAGATTCCATGAAATTACTGTAGGAATCCCAGAATTTTTCTGTAGAAATTGACAAGCTTAATCTAAAATTTAAATGAAATTACAAAAACCCTGAATAGCCCAAACAATCTTGAGGAAGAAAAAAGTAGGAGCACTGACACTTCTCAACTTCAAAATTTACTGCAAAGCAACAGTAACCAAGACATTGTAGTAGGGTATAAGGATAAATATATAGGTCAATAAAAAAGTAATGGAGAAGAGTCCCATTCCAAGATGACCAAATAGAAACAGCTCTGGTCTGCAGCTCCCAGCATGATCAATGCAGAAAATGGGTGATTTCTGCATTTCCAACTGAGGTACCTGGTTCATCTCAATGGAACTGGTTGGACAGTGGGGGAAGCCCACGGAGGGCGAGTCGAAGCAGGGCAGGGTGTTGCCTCACCCGGGAAGCGCAAGGGGTCAGGGGATTTCTCTTTCCTAGCCAAGGGAAGCCGTGACAGACTGTACCTGGAAAAATGGGACACTCCTGCTTAAATATTGCACTTTTCCAAATGTCTTAGCAAATGGCACACAAGGAGATTATATCCCACACCTGGCTTGGCAGGTCCCACGTCCACAGAGCCTTGCTTGCTGCCAGCGCAACAGTCTGAGATCCACCTGTGAGGCAGCAGCCTGGCAGGCAGAGGGGTGTCCACTATTGCTGAGGCTTCAGTAGGTAAACAAAGCAGTCATGAAGCTCGATCTGGGCGGAGCCCACTGCAGCGCTGCAAGGCTTCCTGCCTCTATAGACTCCACCTCCCGGGGCAGTGCATAGCTGAACAAAAGACTTCTTGCAGCAAGGAGTGGTCATGTGACTTGCATTGAACAATGAAATGTGAGCAGTAGTGAGGATATCACTTGTAGATGAAAGTCTTTAGGAATTGATGCATAATTCATCTTTTTTTCCTCCTGTTATGGCAACCAGTGAAGCTTCAGCCTGAATTCCTGAATGAGGTTTATAATCAACAGAATCCCCACCAACAACCCAAATAAAATGAACATCAAGCATGAGCCTTCAGGATTATTAGTTACTAGATAATAATCTAGTTTACTCTGACTAATAGAATATATTTACATAAAATAACGTATATTACACATGCAGTGATATATACTGCAGGATGCCCACTCAATAGTCATTTTGTTTCCCCTCTCCTAATTAGCATAGTCTGCTTCTTGTGACAGAGTCTGCAAATGCCAAAAAGTCAGTTTTCTTGTAGGAAGATCATGGGAACACAAACCAATCTTCACAAACCAGAAAGGCAATAAGACCTTTCTGTGGTCGGCTGTTCTTGCATTGCTATAAAGAAATACCTGAGTGGGGCGTGGTGGCTCATGCCTGTAATCCCAGCACTTTGGGAGGCCGAGGCAGGCAAGTGGATCACCTGAGGTCAAGATTTCGAGATCAGCCTGGCCAACATGGTGAAACCCCATCTCTATTAAAAATATCAAAATTAGCCAGGCATGGTGGCACATGCCTGAAATCCCAGCTACTCAGGAGGCTGAGGTAGGAGAATTGCTTGCATCCAGGAAGCAGAGGTTGCAGTGAGCCAAGATCACACCACTGCACTCCGGCCCGGAGGACAGAGTGAGACTCTGTCTAAAAAAAGGAAATAACTGAGACTGGGTGATTTACAAAGAAAATAATTTTAATTAGTTTATGGTTCTGCAGGCTGTACAAGTGTGGTGCAAGCATCAGCTCAGCTTCTGGGGAGACCTCAGGAAGCTTTTATTAATGGCGGAAGGCAAAGCAGGAGCAGACACATCACATGGCCATAGTGAGAGCAAGAGAGAGGGTAGGGAGGTACCATGCACTTTTAAACGGATCTCATAAAAGCTAACTCACTATTGCGAAGACAGCACCAAGCCATGAGGGATCCACCCACATGACCCAAACACCTCCCACCAGGCCCCACCTCCAACACTGGGGATTATAATTCAACATGAGATTTGGGCAAGGACAAATATCCAGATTATATCAAGATCTAATGAGAAATCTGTGAGGAAGTTTCTGGGAAAGGTTTTTCTATCGAATCAAATATGACCATTTCCTAATTTCTCATTGTGGTTTTGGTGTTATCATATAAAGATATGGAACTTGGAAGTAGCGTAACCATGTTTCAACCATAAGGAAAAGCCAAAAATTTACTGAAAATAGTTTCATAATTTCTGGCATTATTGAGCTGCCAAACCAACTGTGTTAAATAGCTAGTTATGGATGTTGTATTATGTGGGAAAATATTGTTTGGTGTCAATCATTAGGGATTCTGTCACTTAAAACTGGAAGACAGCAATCCCAGTACTGGGTATATACCCAAAGGATTATAAATCATTCTACTATAAAGACACATGCACACATATGTTTATTGCAGTACTATTCACAATAGCGAAGAATTGGAACCAACCCAAATGCTCATCATTGATAGACTGGATAAAGAAAATGTGGCACATATACACCATGGAATACTATGCAGTCATGAAAAAAGGATGAGTTCATGTCCTTTGCAGGGACACGGATGAAGCTGGAAACCTTCATTCTTAGCAAACTAACACAGGAACGGAAAACCAAACAGTGCAGGTTCTCACTCGTAAGTGGGAGTTGAACAATGAGAACCCATGGAAACAGGGGTAACATCACACACCGGGGCCTGTCGGTGGGTGGGGGGCAAGGGGAGGGAGAGCATTAGAAGAAATACCTGATGTAGACGACGGGTTGATGGGTGCAGCAAATCACGGTGGCAAGTGTATACCTATGTAACAAACCTGCACATTCTGCTCATGTATCCCAGATGTACAGTATAATAATAATAATTTAAAAACCCTGGAAGCATACAGTATTTGACATATTAGTTATTTATCCCAAATATGGTATATCAGAAACCAAATAGATTCAGATGAGATGTATTTTCTGATAAATCTGTTGCTAATTGAACTCCTGCTATTCTCTCTCCAAAACTCGGAAAACAAATTCCTTCAGATAATGCCCAGTTCCTTGATGGCAAACAGGCACAGTTCAGACCCAGAGATGATGACGTTTAAAGGTTCATGTGTATATGGTAAAATATACACACATATCCATTCACACACTATCAAAGTATAGTTAGGATAAGACTTTGGGAGCTGAATAAAGAGAACACATGGAGACATGGGTTGGGGGAACAACACACACTGTGGCCTGTCTGAGGGTGGGAGTGGGAGGAGGGAGAGTATGTGGGAGAATAGCTAATGGATGCTGGGCCCTTAATGGATGGGATTATCTGTGCAGCAAACCACCATGGCACACACATTGTTTACCTTTGTTAGAAACCTGCACACCCAGCGTATGTACCCCTGAACTTAAAATAAAAGTTGAGGAAAAAATGATTTTTCAGAATACTTCAAAATCTTACATAGATTGATGTTTAAAAATAGAAAGGGTGAGCAAAGAATCTAAACAGAAACGCAAAAAAAAAAAAAAAAAAAATCACAAGAAGAACCTCATTTTCACTAGTAATCATGGAAAAACAAACAAAAATAATGAGATGGTAGATTTTTGGCCAACAGAGTGGCAAGATCTTAAACATTCACATAAAAGAATTATCTTCTGTATACTGCAGCTTTTTGGAGACATTTTTGACAATATGTGTTAAATTGTTTGAATGTGCTTTACTCACATGCAGTCATCATTTCACCTGTTAGTTTTTCTCCTCTAGAATTAATTGCATGTGCGTGCAAAGAGGATTTTCCTTATAATTATTTAAAAAGATAAGAAATAACACTAATTATCCCGCCATAGGTATAATGGTTAAACATGTTATGGTACATTCATAAGACAGATGCTATGCAGATATTAAAAATATAGTTTATAATTTAAAGAGAATATATTTACACATAACTAATATAAAAGAAGCAAAAACCATTCACTTAGAAATGGAGATTTGTTTCTTCAGGGGCTGAAACAGAGATAGGAAAGCCAAGGGTAGGTCAAAAGAGAAATGTTTATTTGTATTATGTGATTCATTTTATCTTACATGGAAGCCATGTCTTATGTGTAAAGTTAATCAATGTTTAAAATTAAAGAAAGAAAAAAAAAGACAATGTTGTATCACCTTCTACAATTTTGGATGAAGGAAATAGAGATATCACTTAGTTTAAACTCCCAAATTTAAGTGTGTAGGACTTAGGCCCCAAAATTTGAAATTAAAAAAGGACAAGCTCCTGGTGTCCTGCTGACTCAATTCTGCTGATTCAAATCCAGTGTTCTTCCATGCCCCTCAAATGCACTGAAAGTATTCTTTAATTTTAAGCACAATATCAGTAATTTTTGTGATTTGGATGACGATGATCCCGAGGGTAGTAAGTCTTCAATAAGTACAAACAGATGGGTACATCCCCACTATACGGAGCAGAATTGGGTAGAAATTAATTATAATCACATTGCTTCCCCTAGATTAATCGTAATGAGCTACTTGTGATGCTTCTACATGTACTGCATGATAGTCGTCGATTGAAGAGTTTATGGTCTCAATTATTTAGTATTAAAGGGGTCATTTTGAGGTACAGAGTAACATTCAATTAAAAAAAATAGAGTGCATGCATTTGTTTAAAACAGAATTTACAAGGCAGAATGGTTGCAGGCCCAACAAACACTCACAAGATTACCTCAAGAAATGGAAATTAGTGATGATTCTACCAGTGATAATATAAGACAATGTGAATTTTTTATTTTTAATGTTTGGGGTAATAGCAGGTGTATATATTTATAGGGTACATGAGACGTTTTGATACAGGCATGCAATGTGAAATAAGCTCATCATGGAGAATGAAGTATCCATCTCAAGTATTTATCCTTTGAATTACACATAATCTAATTACACTCTTTAATTCTTTTTAAAGTGTACAATTAAGTCATGATTGATTGGAGACACCATGAATTTGTGAAAGCGAATATTTGCTGTAGCTTCTAATAGTTCAATTAAGGAAAAAATCAACTCCGTCTGCAGATAATTCAACATTGCAATGTTGGGTGGGACTGACTGCTTTACCCCTATATCATTTCAGTAGAGAGGTTTTCTGCTGTTCACATTTACTAAGAGACATGAATCTTTGATGTTCAATGTAAGGATCAAGTAACAACCAGGGACCACTTCAGTGCAGGAGGAAACAAACAGCATTTGGCTCTATGTCTAAATTCTACTCGATTGTTCTACCAAAACTAAAATTATAATAAAAACAAGATTATGAACTTAAATAGGCCTATAAAATAACTCTGGAAAACCACAGATCCAGAAAAAAAAAAACAAAAACTTCAATATCAGCTGTAAAACTTTCTAAAAATGAAACAATATAATAAAGAACAGAGGTAGAATTTGGCTCTGAATTGAGTTGCCCACCTGCAAGTTATTTTTAGGCATCCCCGAGATGGAAAGGAAAACATTAAAAAAAAAAAAAAAAAAAACTTTCCACAAGTCCCCATCACAAGGGCTCTGTGGTTGAATCTTCATTCTGAATCCAAACCAAGCCTCGGCGCAGCTATGCAAGGACTTTCAATAAACTAAGGTTAGAGGAAAACAAACAAAACAAGATAAAAGGAAAGTCAAACTTGTTCATGTGTAGAAAGAAAGTAAACTGTTTTAGCTAATTATTTTAAAGGTTTTTTTTTTATTTTCTCCTTATTCATGCTCAAAGATAATTATTAGGCTCACTGACAAATAGGCCATGAGACAGGTTACTTGGGGGAAAGCTTTCTCTTTCTGGCTTCCACAAAGTACCCAGATTGGGCAATAGAGATTTATTTTTCAAATTGGGTGGAAGAAACAGAAGGAAAAAAAACCTGTGTTGAGAAATGTCCTTTGTCTCTTGTAAAATACATTCTTTACAAACCCTAACTGTGGTATTAACGAAATGGCAATGAGATCACAAAAGGAGTGCCGGCTTATAATGATTCCTCTATTGGGCTCATGACACATCCTAAAATTGTCCAACAACAACAAAATATAGCCTGAAAACCATTATCACTGGACCTGATTTCTTTCCCAGGAAATTCTAAAAACTGCATTTCATATTTCAATAGGCTAACAATTCAGCATATACCCCCTTTCAAGACTAATTTTTGGGGTAAATGGAGTATATTCAGAAAGGTCCAGGCTAGGTTTAGGTACAGTGTAGAGGCTTCAGCTTAATTAACAATGTGAGGAAACTGCAATCTAGGAGTTTTCTCTAGAGCCCTCCCCAGTCTGGTTTCTGTCACCACCACCCCCATGGAGCCGTTCTTGGAAGGTCACCAACATCCCTTTGCCAAATGTTGTGGACACTTGTCAGCTCATCTCACGCAGCCTCTCAGCTGGCTGCTCCTGCCTTGATGTGGTCACACTCTGCTCCTTTTCCTCCTCCACTTCTAGCTGCTGCTTTTCTGCCTCTGTGTTGTGTCATCTGCTTTTATATCTTGCCTTCGGTCTACAGGCACGCAGCAGGTTTCAGTCCTCCGCCTCTTTGCTTCCTGGTCTTCATTCTCTTCCATTTAATCACAAGTCTCAGAGCTTTTAATATCACCTCAAGCCTCTGCCTCAATTAAAAATCTGACCTGAGCTTTATCCGCTTATATCCCAGTATCTATTTGATTTCTCTAACAAAATAATGAATAATCATTAGAAACGTAATATGGTTCAAAAAAGAACTATTTTTTTTCTCTCAACATCTGTTCCTTTCCTTCTCTTCTACTTTGTTAAATGACAATATAATACTTAAAAAGTTATTCTTAAATTCTCCTTTTTCCGGAGCACTGACAGTCAATCCATAATAAATCATTTATGTCTATCTCTGCAAACATACCTCAAATGCGTTCTCTTCTCTCCCATCTGCACCGCTACTCACATGGCCTCAAGTCCTCTTCACCTTCACCTGGAGTGTAGCAATTGCTTCCTAACTGCCCCTCAGCCCCCGCTTCTGAAAATGCCCACCTTCAATCTGGTTTGCACACAGCAGGTAGAGTAATTGTTTTAAAAGTATAAGTCGTGTCTTGCAATTGAACATGAACATATAAAATTTCTCTTTTGGTTAACATTTTTTAATGGCTTTCTCCTTTGGCAAATCCAAAGTTCTCAATAGGATCTAAAAGGCCCAACCGTATTTTCTGTCTCCAATTCACATACTACCTACCTGTTATGCTTATAACCCTTTCTTTTCCTCAAATAAAATCAAGCTTTTTACTTCCCCCAGGCCTTTGTACTTGCCAGCGCCTGGCTCCTCATTCATCTTCACAATACTGACTCCTTCTCATCTTCAGGACTTAACTTTCCCCATCACTGTCCACAGTTTGTGTCTCCTACATTAGATAGTTTATTACCTGCAGAACACTTATCACTGAAATAATCTTGGTTTTTTTGTTGTTGTTTCTGTATTGCCTGTCTCCCTTACTTCTGATGAACAATCACTTTGCTGCTGTCGACCAGAGTCTGGCACTGTCACTGGTATCCCACAGGCATTAAATACAGAAAGGTGAATGAATGATTGATTGAATGGATGAATGAGTGTTGGCAGCAGAAAGAGGATTAAAGTATCACCTGCACAGTGGAACCCATAGTCCAGTGGTTGAGGTAGAAATGAACAATTATAACGTATTAGTCTAGGTGAAAGGAAAAATAAAAACAAGATGAGAAGGGAACACAGATAGGCTGTAACATACCATTTTGGCAGGAAATGATTAAAGGTGATGTTTCTGAGCCATTGTTTCCAGGGATGCTTATGGCACCACGGTTTGCCTTAATGTCTGTGTTTACTGCAGATAGTGCTGTTTTTATTATTTTATTATTTTTTGTTTTTGTTTTTGCATTTACCTCTCATCAGTAATTGTAAAAGGGCTTCAAGCCACATTTTCTAAGACACTTCTACAAACAGTCTTAGGTCTGAAGAAAGAATTCAGGCATCATACAGTGAGGTTACAGAAATGGAGAACTGTGGCAAGCCCCGGAACGTCATGGTGGAAGAGCAGTAACATTTATGGAAATGAATTGGTAACATTCATTAAGTCTATTTATTTTTTGAGCACAAAAATAGTTTTGATGTGATAGGATGAGTGAGAGGCTTAGAAGGAATGACTCTGTGGCAAGAAACAAGCATTCAGCATATGCTAGGAACTTTCCCTCAAATGCACTGCTACCATCACTGCCTAGCAAATCCCTACTGATCCTTTGAGAACCAGTTCAAATGCCTTCTTCTCTCTGGAGCCTTTGCATTTGAGCAATCACTTCTTCTACTAGGCCCCTGTGAACTTCTATCATGCCACTCATGACAATGGATGGTGATATGTAGTTGACACATTGCATTAGTTAGCTCAAGCTTCCAGAATAATATACCATAAACTAAGTGCCTTAAACAACAGACTATTTTTTTCGTAATTCTGGATTCTGGGAAGTTCAAGATCAAGGTGTCAGCGAGTTTTCTTTTTGGTGAGAATCTCTTCCTGGCTTGAAAGTGGCTGTCATCCCACTGTGTCCTCGCATGGTGGAGAGAAAGAGATCTGAGGTCTGCTCCTCTTCTTCTAAGGACACCAGTTCTATTGAAGTAGAGCACCCCCCTATGACCTGCTAACCTTATTCCCTCCTCACAGAACCTATCTCCATATACAGTCATGCTGGGGATTAGGCCTTCAACATACCAATTTGTGAAATGACACATTTAGTCACAACACACATCTATTTAATAGGATCAAGTCCTGACCATGTTTTAATCTTAGCACTTGCCACTGTACCTAGAACAGATTAAGTTCTCGAAAGACAAATTTTCAGTGAATGAATGAATGAGTGAATGTATGAATGAAGAAATCCTAGATAAAGTTGATACTATTTTGGAATATAATTCAATTTTTACTTTGTTGTATAGTTATGCCATTTGATTGTTTTTGATTTATCAGAATCAGCAGCTTGCAGTGGAGAATACCAGTAATATAAAGTTCCAAAAACCAACAAAATGAGGCTGGCTGTGTGACACTAATTTATTCCGTTATTTTAGTCATTAGATTAAAGACAAACTACTGTATTTCAATACTCTAAGTAGCTTGAATTTCATATATTGTAGAATTAAATGCAGTCCTTGGGATGGAAAAATTAGAAAGAACATTTTAAACATGAGACAATCAACTGCTTCTCTTATGTCTCATTTTGCACTTTAAACCTTGACCATGATATTTGATTCAGAGTTAATAAATATTGAAAACTCTATTTCAGAGAAATAGAGTTCATGAGCTCTAACTTTCTTACTTGATATTCTCAATAACTATTATCTAATTGCCTTAAGTTTCTCTCTTGAACACTCTGATATTTAAAAGAAATGAAAAATAATGCCCAATTTTGTGGTATTGCCCCATGAATTAACCCATTGTATTCATAAACTCAAACCTCAGTGAATTTCCATTGGTTAAATATAAGAAAAAAAATCAAAAGTATACACAAATGATATTGCAAAAAGAAAGGAAAAAAAAGAGTCAACCCGTAGGCTTACCCAAGGAAAAAGGAAAATATTTGTATTTCTTTCAACTATCTGTAGAGTATCATGGAAAATACCTTTTCCAAATTAGAAGTTACATAAACCTGTTCACCTTCTATCTTAGGAAGAAGGATTTATATGAAATCAGATAAGGATACAAATATTAAATATACATTTAAAATAGATATATCTATATCAATTTTCTCTCATTCTGACCATTGTAATTTCATACCCACGCTTTTTGTAACATCGCCACCCCATAGGCATTCTTCATCCCCAACACTCTGCTCTACTTTTTATTTTTTCCTCCAGCACTTACTGCCTTCTCACTAGGTAGCTGACTATGTGAATATAGTATGCTGTGTAGTTGACTTCTTTATTATATTTATTTTTTAGTTTATGATTTGCTTATTGTAAAAATCTATACTGCACTAGGACATGGGTTTTTGTTTTGTTTACTGATGATTTCAATCTCCTAGAACATTGCCTGGCATAGAGCAGGCACTGAAAAAATATTCACTGAGTTTGTAAAGTATTTAAAGTGGTTATTATTTTTAAACAATGAGTATCTCCTTAGTCATTTTGATTTCATCATGCACAAATTAAATCCACTGTAATTTTGTCAACATTTATAAATGGATGCCTATTTAATGTTTACAAATTCTCTAGTTTCAAATGTTAGCATTTTTTGTTTAAGTATGATCTAAGGGAGAAATAAATTAAGGTAATTAAACAAACAGACAAAAAGTACCTGACAACTCACTTTCAAAAATATTCTGATGATCTAAGCTATGTACATTTCAATTAGTGATTTCTCCCCTATTTCGTTATTTACCTTTGTGCATTCTACTTTTATATCTATTCATTTACTACTGTGTTTTCAATTAATTACTACTCTATTGACTTCATTCATTTAGCTCACATCAACCTATACATTTCTTAGTTGCAGGATTTTCTACAGAATACAAGAAAAACATCATTTGATCAGGCAGTATCAAAGCCCAGCAAAAGCAAATTTGAATAGTCTGTACTTTCTATGTCATTTTCTTCCTATGCATTGCCTTTCAGCAATTCTAAGGTCAGCTCTGCCCTGTGTTCCATCTTCACACATCTTCATTCTGTCACTTAGATCTGTCTTCTCAATTCTTAGCACTCTCTGAAGACAATTCAAACTGCTAAGTTGTGATACTTACAGGAGGTTCTTCATTGCTCAAAGAATTTCCAAAACCTTGAATGTGTATCTGTTTATGGTAACATGATTCTTCACATGATTGATACTTCAGTCAGAGAATGAGACTTCTCTTGGGTCTCATGGATGAAATGAAAATGGCATTTGGGCAGAAGTCTTGAGTGTAAGACCTGGCTTTAATACTTTATATGACTTGGGTTAGATGCTCTTTAATAGCAATAGCCATGTCTACTCTCACAAGTAGTTATAAGATGCAATGCTCCTGAGAAAAGCTGTGCAAACCATAAGTTACCATTCCAGAGTGTTCCAAATTCTCTTCTAAAATACATTAGGAGTTCCTTAATACCTTAATAAATGTTCTATAAAACATGGCCCAATAAACTAGAATGGGCATCTGAGCCTTTAATTTGTTAATGTACATAATGAATCTCTAAAAGGAAAATGTGATGTGCTTTACTTTCTCAATTGTTTTCCTAAATATAAAAGCCTTTCTCAGGCTTTATCAGTTCTTCTGCCCTGCAGAATAAAATATCCATTAAGTGCTGGGCCATAGAAGTGTTGATTATTTTCATACTACATGAGTAACTAATTAAATACTCAACCTGTTTAAAAGGCTGATCTATGGAAAACTGAATGTTATTTGTTATGTATAGCTCTCTTTCTTTAAATACAACTTATTTTGAAATTTTTAAGTGTTCTTTATCAAAAATATACTTATTCTATAATTCCTTTATAATAGCAATTAAAAGAATAAGGTACTTATCTAACTTTAACAACAGAACTGCAAGAATGTTGCAGTGGAAATGATGAAATATTGTTGAGGGAAATTAAAGAAGATCTAAATAATCAGAGAAGCATTTCACATTTATGTATTGGAAGATTCAGTATCTTACAGATGACAATTATTTTCAACTGATCAATAGATTCAACACCAACCCTATCAAAATTCCAGGAGGCCTTTTCACTGAAAGTGAGAATTGGTCCTGAAATTTATATGGGACTAGTGATGTTTAATTTTATGTGCCAACATGACTGGGCTAAGGGATGCCCAGATAGCTGGTAAAATATTATTTCTGGGTGTGCCTATGAATATGTTCCTGGAAGTGATTTATTATTTGAATCAGTAGATTGAGTAAATAGGATCTGCCCTCACCAATGTGGATAGACATTTTCTAAACTGTTGGGAGTTAAATACAGCAAAAGGGCAGGGACAAGTGAATCCTCTCTGTTTTCTTGAGTTGAAACATCCAAATTTTGCTGCTGTCAGAAATTACAGCTCTTAGTTCTCAAGCCTTCCAATTCTGGGACTTACAGCAGTTCTTCCCTCCTCCACTCCCATTTCTCAGTCCTTCAAATTTGAGCTGAATTACACAACCAGCTTTCCCAGTTTTCCACCTTGCAGATGGCATATTATAGGACTTCTCAGACTCTGTTATCTTGTGAGCCAATCCTTAGAATAAATCTTCTCTTACATAGTTACATATATCTTACGGATTCTGTTTCCTTGAAGAACCTTGACTAATACGAGATTGCAAAAATCCTAAAACAGCCAAAAGAATTTTGAAAAAATAGAATGGAGCTGGGAGAATGTAACTTTACAATTTCAAAAGTATGGTAAAGCTACCGTAATCACGACAGTGTGATACCAGGATAAGAGTAAATATGCAGGTCAACTGAACAGGATTAAGAGTTCAGAAATAAAACCTTACATTTAGAGTTAATTTACTTTTGACAAAGGTGTCAAGGAAAAGGATAGATATTCTAGAGATGGTACTATGATAATTGTTCATCCATGATAACATGAATTTAGATTTTTACCTTTCACTAAGTAAAAATTAACTTAAAGATTATTCTAATCTTACAATAAGAGTTACAACAATAAAACTTGGTAAATACCATAGGATGAAATCTTCTGAAATTTGGGTTAGGCAATGAAGTCTTAGCTATGACACCAAAGCAAAGTTAATATAAGAAAGAAATAGGTTGATAAAGTAGATTTCATCAAAATTCAAAAGATCTATATTTCAAAAGACATCATTAAGAAAATGAAAAAAACAGTAACACTAGAATATCATATTTTGTAAAACACATATCTGATAAGGGCTTGTATCATGAATATACAGAGATTGCTTACAGGTCAATAATAAGAAAATGAGCACCTAAATAAAATAGGCAAAATATTTGAATGAGCATTTTAATAAAGAAGATATAGAAATGGCTAACAAGCACAAAGAAAGAAGCTCAGTGTAATTATTCATTAGGGAAATGTAAATTAATGCCACAATGAGGTACCATTTTAAATCTCTCAGAATATCTATAATAAACAAGACAAAAAATAGTAAATAAATTATAGAAATGGGATCCCTCATATATTGTCAACTGTGGCATACACTGGTGTTGCCACTTTGGAAATGCTTTGAGAGTTAAAAATACATTCACCATATGACACAGGCTTTCCACTCGGGTGTAAGATTCTCCTTGGGGCCTGAAAGTTTAAAGAGATAAATAACTCCTCCATTCTCAGGCCCAGTCCCAAGTTACAAGGCTACTTGAGCCAGCAGCGTGTGCCAGCAAGATAGCAGAAGCAGGAAGAGAGTCCGCCGGAAGACAGGTACCCCGAAGATCACGAAAGAGGCCATCCGGGTACAAGCTAGCAGTTACGTCAGACTAGGACACTTCCTGCTCCTAGGAGATTATAAAACCTTTGCCCCGTCCTCACTTGGGGCTGATGCCATTTTAGGCCTCAGCCAGCCTGCACCCAGGCGCTCATTAAAACAGCATGTTGCTCCACACTCTTGTGTTGTCTGTTGGCGCACTCCTGGGGTTTGCACCGATAGAAGAACCTTACATTAGGTAGTCCCAGAGAAGTAATAGCACATATACAGATAAACACATTGATTCAAGTGTTCTTAGCAGCTTTATTTAGAAAGCCAAAAATTAGAAACAGGCTAAATACTCCTAAACAGATAAATGAATTAAAGTGGTATATCCATGCAATGGAATACTATTCAGCAATCAAAGGAAGAAAACCACTGATGTGTGTTACACTATGAACAAATCTACAAAACACACCGAGTGAAAGCTGCCAAATGCAAGACACCAGGTATTACACAATTCACTTGATGAGAAATGTCCAGAAAAGCCAGGTCTGCAGACACAGGCAGAAGATTAAATGGCTTCTGATGTGGTAGAGAGTGAGAGAGGTTGGGCTCAGAGGGTGACCCTTAGTGGATATGAGGGATCTTACTGGAGTAATGGAAATGTTCTAAACTGAGTTACTGTGATGGTTGCACAGCTCATATATTTACTAAAACTCATTGAATTGCACACCTGCAAAGGGTGAATTATATGATATATAAAATATGCCTTGCTGAAGTTATATATAAAAATGTATTTATTCTACATCAAAGATGTGGTTGTAAAACGTTCCTCTATCCTGACCTGTGATTTTTCTCCTTCCCTGGTTTAAAACATTTCCATTTAGGGGAATAGCCCCAAAGCCTATAAAAACTAGCTTTTAATTCCATAAAATCGAACTGGGAGAGCTTTTCGGAAATACCTCTGCTTTGGAAAGTGATATATAACTGTGAAGTTATCCATTTTGAAATCAGTTTATAAAATTTACTGACTATCCAATGTTGACAACTCACCTACACATTTTCATTTCCTTTATAATGAATTTTTATGATGAAGCTTTTATTTTAAAATAAATGGAACTAAATATTAAATGACATAAGAGCTTATTATCTGTCAAAGGGAAAATAAAATAGAAACAGGCTGAGAGCTTCATCCTGAAGTCTAATTTGTCTTTCATGAGGTAATTTATCAAACAGCAAGGACAAAAAAAGTAGGTACAATTTAAAGGGGATATTTATCTTTATAAATTTGGTAATTTTTGAAAATTGAAAATTTTTCATTTAATTCTTGGATTATCGCTAGTCAACTAAATGATTTTTTAAACAAGGCCCCTGCAGTTTGAATTTCTGACAAAATTGAAGGTAAAATGTATAATTTACTAACATTTAATGCAATGAACTATTAAGCAAGGGATATGTTTGCAAAATCAAAATTTAGATATATTTTTATTATTATTTCCAAATAAAGAACTTCTGACACAAATCCCAGACTCTACATCCATAATAGAAATTAAAGCAATTAAGGTAACATTGAGGATTACCAATAATAATATAACGTAAACAGTAAGCCTCACATTCTGTCTAGACTAGTTACCATAGTCGAAGAGACTAAAGTAAGTAGAAATTCCAAATTTCTTATTTTTCCGTTAATATTAGCAACATTTGCCAGGAGTTAAGCAAGGTTAGGGGATAATCAAGAAATAAAGAATCCAGAAAAGAATGGATGATACAGCCTCTCCTTTCTCTCTCTGATATATAAAAGCTGATCTACAGAGGACACAATATCTATAGAGAGCATATTAGTAGCGTTAAACCTATCACTCACGGGAAAAACTGAAACTGAAATCTATTAAAATGATTTCATAAATATATGATTGTTTTCTGTTTTGTAATGTCTGTAGACAATACAATTTGGTAAGTAATTCACTAGACAAAAATTTGTATAAAATTAAATAAATAAAATCTACACAGTATCTTTGCCATTATTCTATCACTGTTGAAGAGTAAACTAGTGGTCAAAACGTAAGAAAAAAAAATGTTCAATATCACTCATCATCAGAGAAATGCAAATCAAACCCAGAAGGAGATACCATGTCACACCAGTCAGAATGGCTTTTATTAAAAAGTCAAAAACAACAGATGCTGGAAAGACTGCAGAGAAAAAGTAACACTTATACATTATTGGTGGGAGTGTAAATTAGTTCAGCCACTGTGGAGAGCAGTTTGGAGATTTCTCAATGAACTTAAAACAGAGCTACCATTTGACCCAACAGTCCCATTACTGGGTATATACCCAAGGGAACGTGATCATTATAACAAAAAGATGCAGGCACTCATGTGTTTATCACCATACTATTCACAATAGCAAAGATGTGAAATCAATCTAGGTGCCCATTAATGGTAGATTGGATAAAGAAAAGATGGCACATATACACTATGGAATACTATGCAGCCTTTAAAGAGGATGAAATCATGTCCTCTGCAGCAACATAGTTGCAGCTGGAGGCCATAATCCTAAGTTAACCAATGCAGGAACAGAAAACTAAATACTGCATGTTCTCACATATAATTGGAAGCTAAATGTTGAGCACACGTGGACATTAACATGAGAACAATAGACACCATAGAGCAGGGAGTAAGGGAAGATGGTATGGTTTGAAAAACAACCTATTGGGTACTACACTCACTACCTGAATGCAATATACCCATGTATCCAAAGTGTAAGTTAAATTTTTAAAAGAATAAGGTAAGCAAATTTATTATTCCATTATAGATTCTTAAGTATTTCAAATCAAAAACAGCATCTTACCTAATAGAAATGTTTAGTATTAGTTAGTAATATTGAAATATACATTGCATTTTATAGTAATATTTTTCCATAGCCCATTTCCCATAGCCAATTACCTAAATTAAAAAAAAAATTATTAGTTTCAGATCTCAATAAAATATGTGCATATGGGGATGGCTCTTACTTTGGGAGAGGGTCATAAAATATCTACTTAACAGCCATCCTTAAAAGACACTGCAATATTATGAAAATAAACACAAAATTCTAGTCAAAATTATTATGAAAATCTACTTTAAAAGTGTATTATCTTCTACTGCTAGCTAAGTATCAAATGTAAGTAGACTGTTTTATCCACAGAATGAATGCATCTGCTTAATCTGTATGTTAAAATAATAAATGTAATGACTTCCTTTTCGCACTTGGGAATTCACATGTAAAACATGCCCCCCATTACAGGTATATGTTCCCCCAATATTATAAATCTCAACCATTCCAGCCACAAATTCAGAAACAAGAGCCTCAATAAGGTAGACCATCTTAATCTGGGCCCATTCTCTTTCAAAACTCATAATTAACTTTCTTCTGGGTCCAAAAGAGTGGCTACTGTGACTTGACACCTAATTTAGTCTTTTGAAGACATGTTAATTTTTGCCAACTGTTCCACCATTGAGATTGCTAACAACCAAATGAATGGAATTTAAAACTAAACGTGCAAAAGGCTAGGTTAATAATAAATAATAATATGATAATATTAATGACAACAATAAGTAAAAATAATATATTAATGTTAATAACTGACAATAATAAATAATAATATTAATGATAACAATATCTAACAATAGTAGTAAATAATATAATAAAAATATTAATGATAACAATAACTAAGCTTAGTTCCTACCTTATGAAATGGGTGGAGATGTGGTGTCATTAATCACATTCAAAGAAGAGAAGCTCAGATTTAGTGAGATTTCCTGACGCATAGCCAGTGGCAGTGTTCTTTGTAGAAGGAGATCAATTGGTCTCTTGTTTTCTCTGGAGCTACATTTTCTTGCTGTTGATATTCCCTACCTTTTTGCCCTGGTTTGGTTTTGACTTTAAGACAAAGCAGGTAGACAGTCCAATATGCAGAAGGAAAATATTGTACCCACTTCTTTCCTCCAACCTCAACTCCCTAAAAAGCGTTTACTCCATCTGCCAGACTGATATTTCCTTTCACCTGTTACTGAACTTAGTCCTGCCAATGATCTCCAGGTTTCACCTGAACCCTTTCCACTGCAGCAGCCTTTGCCAACATCTCCTCCCCGTGTGGCACAGGAAGCTCCTGCTCTTGCCTGCCCTTTCCACAAGGCTTGCATTGTCTGCCACTTCCTCCTTCCATTTTCCCCTCCCCATTGATGCTCAGAATTCTTCAGGATACTCCAGAATAGCTGGTTCTCAGAAAGACTTTCAGAAATACTGTTTCAAATAATCTGAGGAATCTTTTAAGTCAAATGTTGGTGTCTCTTCTCTTTTTTGCAGATTTCTTTTATGTATGATATGTAATTGTGTTTAATTGACAAAAAAGTCATTTTTGAGTAATTTTAAAAGATCATATTATATGCTGCATTTAGTGTATACTCTCAATTAATTAATAGTATTCTATATCTTGGCTAATATGGTTAACAAAATGTCATTCTTATCTTTTATATGTTTCTTATGTCTTCCCCTAATGCCAAATCCATTAATTAATTGAACATATTTATGTATTCAGCATATTTATGTTGCCCACAGAACACCTACTTCCCACTTCTCCTATTTCCAGGTGAAGGGATCCCTACTACAGAAATACATTTGGTCTCCTGCTCATCCTTACTACTTCTCAAAGAGAAGTGAGTTATTTGGTTGACAGTTGGACTATTGGACCACATTTCTTGATTATTATAATGCATCTGTCACATATCTTTGAGCACTAGAAATCGGCTTCTTTTTTTTTTTGGCATCTTTCCCCTGGGACCTCAGGAAGACAGAAATCCTAGGAAACTATATACTTTTCTTTAGATGGGCCCTTTCAAGATTTTGATAGGCCGGCAAGGGGCATATTAGTGAGTCCACTTCACTAAGACCTATGCTTCACCTTCCGATACATGTGGTCAAGAACAAAGATGATATTTTAACTTATATTTGCCTGACTCCTATCTACCTCTAAAGTTGGTGAGAAAACAAGGCATCATTGCCCCCAAACTTCAATGAACCTCAATATATCATTCACTCTACTCGGCACTGAAGACATAGCTGTGACTAAGAAAAAGTCCCTGCTAGCAATTCTACCACTAAAATATTTGCCTTATTTTAGTCTTTCAAAAAGAATCTTTCCAGTCTGCTAACTTGTTTCTATCTTCCCATATCCTAATGCCAAAATTATTGCTTAAGTTATATTGATGGCAAAATGGGACTGGGTTTTGGCCAACTGTGGTAGCTGAGGACTTTTCCTTCCAAACCACCAAAATTACTCTCATGTCAACAATCTTATCATCAATGACTAAGGTTTACAAATTTACTTGGACCATTATAATGGGAAATATTTGTGTGGTTCAATTCAGATGGGATCAGGAAGGAAGCAGAGAACAGAAACTTGGGTAGGAAAATATGCAGGCAACACTAAGCTATTGCTGGCAGGTCATCCACTGAGTGGTGGGAAGGTCAACTAGACGTCTCCTCAGCACAACAGATATTCTATGTTCACTTTGTGAACAAAAAAAATGTGAAGACATCAGCTTGTTTTTCATCATGTTTCCTGGAAATTGCAAGAGAAGATACTAGGCAGTCATCCTGCTGGTACTGAATTGGCTTTCAGCAGACCCCTCAGGTACAATTCCCTGTTCCAGTCCCAACAGGAACTTCTTAAAGACACACCCCAACCAGTTCTCCTCTACTTTCCCCCACAGCTCACATGAAGTTGATCTTGCCTCCTGGGTATAAGCCATGCAGTCTTCCTTTATCATCATTCTAATATTTTGTGAAGAAATAAGCTTTACATCCTGCTTTCTTCAGAGCCTTCTTTTATTGATTCTCAAGAGTCTTTCCTCTCCTAACAAAATCTTCCTCTTGGAAATGAAAAGTTATATTTTCTAAACTACTGTCTTAGTTGACTTTAAGAAAATATTTTGAAAGCATTTGTGCCACAACAATTCTAATTATTCCTGAAGCAAAAGTGATGACTCGGGATGACTAAGGCAAGAGTCTCAGAGAAAAGTGCCGATAAAGGACAGTCATAATTTCATGAGATATATTTTCACTCTAATGACGTATTTATCAGATGATGGCCACATGTCAGACATTACACCAAGAAGGCTCACTTGCTTTAGTATAGTTAAACACCATGAGATAACCTTATATACTGTGTACTGTTACAATTCCCATATTACAGATTCATAAACTGAAGCTAAGATTATATTCTCAAGTTATTGCAGCTTAAGTGAATATTTGACTTCTATTCAAAGTCATTTAATGGCCCTTATGTTCCTAAAGGACAAATGAAAACCCCTTAGTGTAAAATATGTGCTCCTTTGTACCCCCACCAAATTTTGTTTTTGGCATCATCTCTCCTGCACCCATGTGTCCTTCACGAATTTTCACTCTTCCCTACCCAGATGCACAAGCATTTTAACTTTTACATAACTCTATAATTTTGCAAGCTTTAATGTCATTTTTTCATGCCTCAAATATCTCTCTTCATTTCTTCTTCAACTTGAGAAATCTTAGACTTGTGTCCTAGCTCAAAGAGCTCCACCTCTGTAAGAAGCTCACCAGTTCCCCAAGCCAGAGCTGAGCATCTCTTCTTTGTGTTCATTTGTGTCCATTCCTATCTTCCAGCACTAACCACACTGAAATTCTCTCTCTCTCAATGTGTCTACCATATTAGAAATTGGGTTACCTTAGGAAAAGAAAAAGTAGAAAGAAGGAAAGACACAAATATTAAGCACCAGATGTATGTCAAACACACACTGGTAGATATATTCTCATATATTCTATCCCATATTTTCACCTGCTATTTCATCCTTTAAAGCCTTGAAATATATATCATTGTATATTTTAATTTTTCAAAGGTACTAACTAGTAAGGTAAATCCAAGATGTATACACATGTCTCACCCAAGGTATATGTCCTTTCTTCTAGATTCTGTTTTCTTCCTCTTGGCACCTTCAGCTCGTTAAACAGTGCTTGACATGTAGTCAGTGCTCAATAAATATTTGGCAGATAGAGGAATAAATAACATTTATAAATTTAACTAGCACTTTCATATAATCATCTAACTGTGCTTCACAATGAGCCTGAATAAATTATGTTTGTCTAAAAACCAATGTCTAATTTGATGATTAGCAGGTTACTTAAGAAGTTGTCTTTTAAAAATATGTGATACCATATATAAAAATATATGATTAACTTTATATGTTAAACTATATGAGTCCAATAAAATGAGGCCTGCTGATCTCTAGAGAGTCTAGAGATGAAATTATTGAAGTCTATGAACACATTAAGTTTTGTATGAAATTTATTTATTTATTTATTTATGAGACAGAGTTTTGCTTTTGTTGCCCAGGCTGGAGTGCGATGGTGCAATCTCGTCTCACTGCAACTTCCGCCACCCAGGTTCAAGTGATTCTCCTGCCTCAGCCTCCTGAGTAGCTTGTATTACAGGCACACACCACCATGCCTGGCTAATTTTTATATTTTTAGTAGAGATGGGATCTCGTCATGTTGGCCAGGCTGGTCTCAAACTCCTGACCTCAGGTCATCCACCCACCTCAGCCTCCCAAAGTGCTAGGATTGCAGGCACGAGCCACCACACCCTGCCAATTTTGTTTGAATTTTATACATTCTTCCAGGGAAAGAACCTGTAGGTGTTATAAAATAATAATTTCAAAAGTTCTTTGACCCCCAAATGATTAAGAAATACAGACCATATTATTTCTATATTCATTTCACTCTACGATTGTGTAATAATAAATGAATAAAGTACTCAGATATATATAGTGTTTATTTCTGAGTCCTAAAATTTTATGAAACTGTAATGGAAATTAAACCAGAGAAAAAAATAATTAAAACACTCAGCTTTAAATCTGATGTAATCTACCAGTTCCAGCAATTTCTATCTTTATTAAGATAGCCAAATTAGACTGAACAGTTAGTTTTTAATCGATTTGTTTGTATGTTTGTGTTTGAAGGGGATGTGTAACTGGAGGGACTGGTGTTTTTTGTTTTTTGTTTTTCTCATATTCTGAGATCTGCCTGTTGGTAACAAGCTGGCAAGTATGAAAAAATAAATAAATATAAAGCTAAACTTTTGTTTCTCTCATCACTTTCAAATCAATTTGAAGTGCTTGTCTTCTACGTATTAATAAGTAGCTCCTGGCTATGGTACTGCTTAGACCACATCTAGTGTGAATGTATACAAAAACTATGTATCTTGAAGAGAGCATACTTACAACAATGCTCTTGTCTACAAGTTCGTGTATGTCCAAACCAGTATTTACTCAGATATTTGAAAAATAATGGAAAGGCATCTAAATTAGAAAGGAAGAAAAATTGTTTCTGTTTGTAGACATCATAACCTTATGTAGCGAAAACCCTAAAGTTTCCATCAAAAATTCTCATAGCTAATTAATAAACAAATCCAGTAAAGTTTCAGGATACAAAGTCAACATCAAGTAACTATCTGAAAAAGAAATTATTACAAGTCACATTTATAATAACTTAAAAAATAAAATACCTAGGAATACATTTACTCAGTCAAATGAAAGATCTGTACACTGAGAACTATAAAACACTAATGAAAGAAATAGAAGACATAAATAAACGGAAAGATATCTTGTATTCATGGATTGCAAAAATTCATACTGTTACAATGTCCATTCTACCCAAAGCAATCTACAGATTCAATACAATCCCTACTAAGATCCTAATGCTATCTTTTTCAGAAACTGAAAAAAGCAATCTTAAAATTTTTATGAAACCACAGAAGACAACAAACAGCTAAAACAGTCTTGAGCAAAATGCTTGAGTATCATACTACCTGATGTCAAAAGAGTATTAAGCTTTCATATTCTGTTCATATGGTGATTATATTTTAAAATAATTGCAAGCTTTATTTCACATTGTTTGGGCAATGTTTTTCCACTTATGAAAGTATACCGCTCCCTACATATCATCTGCAATCCCTAAGTAAAATTGGAACATACAAAAACTAATAAAACATATATTAAATCTAATAAAATAAAGAAATACATATTTAAGATAATAATATAGTCATTTTCCCCCAGAAAAGTAAGCGTGCCATTGAATTAGCCTGATTTCTCTAGATTAGAAGAAAATTCATTCAAAGACAAAACAAAAAAGAAAACGAAATCTTAAGCATTAAAATTTGCCTTCCAATAGCAACTATAAGTTAGTTATAAACAATTCCACTAAAGGACAGCACACAAATAAATAAATAAATCAGAAAAGAAAAGTTGCAGTTGAGATTTATTGAAAGTGAGTTCCAATATTGCATGAATTCCAAATTAGGCTTGACTCGGAATATTCTGTTAGTTCCTAAGGGAAATCAATACTCTTTAGAAAAGAAAAAAAAATGTGGTTTTTTTTTTTCCCTTTTCAACAAAAAACTAAACTCAAATATTTCTTTTAGAAGCTTAGAAGGCACACAATCCCAGAGTGACTTTAGATAGCTGTGCAGAAACAAAAGCACACAACGAGGAAGGAAAGTTGCCAGAAGTTAACTATATTCCCACTTGAAAGGGAAAGAAAATGAACCTTTCCACTTTGTCTGGATTCCTGGAGAAGCTCAGTTTGATCATTTTTCTCCCTCTCTAAAAGTAGAAGCATATATTTTGAAGTTGTTATCATTGTCTATAAAAGGAACACATTTCAATCAACAGAATAAGAAACGTACACCACTTTACCCGTGAAATACATTTTGATGATCTTGAATGGTTTTGACTTTCAATTCAAACAAGTTTCAAGAGGAAATAACTTATATTTGCAAATTTAGCAAAATTGCAAATGTATTTACATTGAAAGGGTCAGGAATCTAATAGCATTTCCAAGTGAACTCTGGGCAGATGCATATTTAATGTTACCGAAAGTTCCTGTCACACAATGGGCTGGTTTGCTACGACCATTGCCATTTGCACGGTGTCAAGTTAAAATGAGCTTTCAAAAGCCTGGAAGGAGAACAAAGACCCTAGAGGATCAGCTTCCAGTCTCAGGGGTCTTCCTAGATAGAACAAGAAAAAAGGTTTTCCGTCACTGTGTGGTTGTAGTCACAGGAAGATGGGTAGCAAGAGGAACTGGGTCAAGTATTAACTGTGTGTTTATGAGTTTCAAATCAGTTTTAACTGCAGCTAACTGTGATGCTCAGCTTCTCTTTCCTTCCTTCTTCCCCAGTCCAATTCACTTTGTATTGACTTTCTAAGGGACTCTGCCAATTCCTAGAATCTGCAATTGCAACTTCCTCTGCCATGTTTCTGAAACCGAATCTGAATCCCTATTCTGTGAACTTTCCCCAAAATCTCAGAGCTCCTGTGCCCGTGTAGGTTACAGGATGAAAATGCTGCAAAATTACACCCACCAGGGCCTGAATGGTGGGAGCTGGCTTACAAATATCCCTGTTCTTTCACTGACCAGTTAGGATAATTCTGAGGTACGCATTTCCACTGTTTCCACAATTTCCCTGAAGGATCAATCTCTTGTTAGGTATGGTAGTGACAGGCTAACAGCACCCTTTCTTGGTTTCTTTTAATGACTTTATCATTTGCTTATACGTATTTCCTTCATATCTCAAAAAAAAAAAAAAACTATTTGAATTTGAATCCTTATCTCAGGGTCTGCTTAAGGGAAAACCTAAACAAAGAGACTTTAATTCTAAACACATTGACTGAGGATCTGCTATATTACTTTTGTTAAGGCATGTCCAAGTACAAGGACTGACCACTGAAATACATTCAAGGGTGGAACAGTGTGTTAGTCTGTTCTCACACTGCTAATGAAACATACCTGGGACTGGGTAATTTACAAAGGAGAGAGGTTTTGGGGACTCACAGTTCCAAATGGCTGGGGAGGTCTCACAGTCATGGCAGAAGATGAAGGAAGAGCAAAGGGTGGTGGCAGGCAAGAGAGAGCATGTGCAGGGGAGTTCCCCTTTATGAAAACATCAGATCTTGTGAGGCTTATTCACTATGACAAGAGCAGCACGGGAAAGACTTGCCTCTATGATTCAGTCACCTCCCACCAGGTCCCTTCCATGACACGTGGGAATTATGGGAGCTACAATTCAAGATGAGATTTGGGTGGGGGACACAGCCAAACCCATATCATCAGGAAATAAATTCAAAAATGAGAACAGATGTACAACATATGCCCCATTTAAGACGGGCTTTCGCTATTAGGCTTCTGTCCATTTTTGCAATGCTGGAATGCCAGCCATTGCGTATCAGTGTTCTGGCTTTTCAAGGAAAGCTGAAAAATCTTGAAATTTGATTATTGTCACTAATTCAAAAAAGATTCATTTTGCATAAAATATTCTTCATGCCAGCAAAACTTGTCCATGTACTGGACTTGACCCACAGACTGCTAGTTTGCAAACTGTAGGCTAGAGATTAAAAATGAGTAATTCCTGGTTCCTATATATTAAAGAAACTTGCAACTTACAAAGGGTAACAGACATGCAAGCAACTAGCTGAGAAGTTGATTAAAATGATAAAAGATATATATATATATGAGAAATCAAATAATTATTTCAGAAGAAGAAAGAGACACTCTAATTGGGAATGATGGAGAAGGAACATTGGAATGAGTACACATCAGAAAAGGTTCTGTAGAATGGTAGTATATACCAGGAACAGCTTATAGGTGACTAGTTTCAGAAAGTGTTGTTACAGAAAGCTCAAAATTAGAAAGCAAGACTCCAGTCATTATCCACAAAGGTGTCATATCACAATCCTAATCTAATTTCGGGAATTACATGCTGTATCCGCCCCTAGGAGGCTCACAATGCACATGAGTGTGTTAAAAACTCTGATCAGTCCCATAAGAGAGAATCATGGTTGCCTCTGTTTCCCCTGGCATTTTTCCACGGCTTTCAGAATCTTTCAATTCTATGTGGACACTATCAAGAACATGCTGAGAAATGATGTGGTAGGGATATCTCTGACTTTAAGATAAGCACTGAAAAAAGGGGGAATGTAGTAACTTACCTACTCAAGTATAACCTAAAATAATAAATATATTTGGAGAACTTTATAAGCCCTGAAATCTAAAAAGTTGGTGTATTAGTCATGGTTTTCTAAAAATTATATAATAAATACATATACACACACATATATGTATATATAAATTTATATACATATTTTAATATTTATATAAAATGCATTACTAATAGGATATATATACTATTAGTTATAATTTTATGTATAAAATGTATACATATTTTATATGTATATAAAATATATAACTAATAAGATATATATACACACTTACACATGTAGATATAGATGTATACATATACACATACATATATGTAGATATATATATGTTTATTTATTTATTTGTTTTTTGAGACAGAATCTCACTCTGTCACCCAGGCTGGAGTGCAGTGGAGCGATCTCAGCTCTTTGCAACGTCTGCCTCCCAGGTTCAAGCGATTCTCCTGGCTCAGTCTCCCGAGTTGCTGGGATTACAGATGTGTGGCACTACCCTCAGCTAATTCTTGTATTTTTTTTTTTTTTTTAGCAGAGATGGGGATTCACCATGTTGGCCAGGCAGGTCTCGAACTCCTGACCTCAAGTGATTTACCCGCCTCAGCCTCCTAAAATGCTAGGATTACAGGAGTGAACCACTGTGCCTGGTCTATATATGTATAGGTATAGGAATATTCTATGGATATATATGTGTGTGTATATATATCCGTGTATATATAAATATATATATAAAATATACAAAAAATATGTATATAGAATATATAATAGGATGTATATATCCTAGGATATATGTACATACAGGTGTATATGTGTATATACATGGTCTGAATGCCATTATGTTTAAAACTACCCTGACTCTCACCCACACAGGGTTCCTCAACCTCCTACGGTGGCATGTGAGAATGGGTTCCTGTAAGAATAGCCTCCTACAATAGCATGTGAGAATGACCTCTTGGGAGTAAGACAGCCAATATCCCAAGACTCTGAAGCCCTAAGCCATGGGTGGGCAGTAGAAAAGGAAAGCTGTCTCTCCAGAGGTCCCCTCTGAATAAAACACTGCAATGCCAGCACTGAGAAGAAGAGTTGGCTACACTTTGTGACTTAAATCAATTTCTGAGCAAGTTCATGTGCCAGAAGATACATCAATGCCTGAATAAATTACTACTTGGGCCCTAAATCAGAAATAATCTTCAGAAATCTTCTAATCATTAGGGTTCTAAAAATCAGGGACAGGTTTACCTATTACTATGAAAACAAGCATCCTCAAGCTTACAAAATCACAGTGAGCCTAGAGGAATATATTTGAAGGCAAGGAAGTCCCCATATCATAACCATAGTCATGATAGACTTCCCATTTGACCAGACAGTTAACAATTCAAAATATCAGATATGATACTGTCCTACAAGGAAATCAATCTCCTAATAAGTGAACATCTCTACTGATCTTCTCCAGACACAAAGCAGACAATACTTTGTTCTCACGGGCATAATTTTATATGTTTTGATTTTAGATTGGATATTTTATATAGTATTTACAGGTACATATTACATATACAATTACTTTATGTATATATAATTATATTAATTATACATATATCAATGATTCTGGGCTTTAGCATGTGCTTTTTGACTCTCAGGCTTCTTCCAGACCTTCAGTGTGATGCAGCAGTTAAATCCTTGCTATCACTGTTTTGCACAAAGCATTGTCTCTGACTGAGAACTCATTTCTCCATAAAATGGGTTATCTAAAGTTAATCTATCTAAAGTCATGTTCACTTGATGTTCCAGAGGTGAGTTAAGAGCTGCTTGCTGAACCTAGATCTTATCCTTTCGTGTTCTGGAAGAAAAGAATCTGTATGAAAACCTCATTTTTCCATTCTACCACATTTGACCACTGGTGATGTCTAACAACCATCAATTAGGCAATACACAATAGTGTAGGAAAAGGAAAAATGATCAAACAAAATAGATTTTAAATAACATATACTTGAGGGATACAGAACACATTTCCAAAATTGCTTATGAGGTTATAGCCGGACTAAGAAATTGTTTATGACGCTGTAGCTGGACTAAGAAAAAAGGAAGATGCAAATAAAATCAGAGACACATCTCCTTTGTTGCTGCACATTTCATGTATGTTCCCTTGCCCTCAGTCAATCTCAGCATCACTGAGTCTTTGCCTACCAGGCCATTCCAAACCTTCATTTCTAAGTTAGTAATTTTAAAAGGAGTAATTTCAAATCTGGCTCCATTTGAATATCCTTCTCATCTACTGGAGGACTTTGTCTTTCCAATTAGCTTTTCCCATTTCTGCACCAACATTTCTCTCCTCCAAACCCACCATTCTTCTCAGCTCATCTTTCAGTGGATTGTTTCCATCAGTCTGGTAAATATCTTCAAATTTTCCACCTTAAAAATATAAACCTACTTGTTTCCTCATACATTCCTACCCACACAACTTTACACACATCCTATATATCAAAACTCCTCAGAAAAACAGTCTACACTGGCTGTTTCATTCTCCATTGTACCTGTTACCATAAGGCTTACACAACATTGTGATGGCTAACTTTACGTCTTAATTTGACTGGGCCAAGTGGTGCTCAGCTTAAACGTTGTTTCTTGGTGTGTCTGTGAGGGTGTTTCCAGATGATACCAGCATTTAAATCCCTAAACCAGATTGTCCTTCCCAGTGTAAGTTGTCATTATGTGATCCACTGAAGGCATGACTGGAACAAAAAGGAAGTGGAAAGTGAAATTTGCCTGTTTTGCTTCCAGGCTGCCTGTTTGAGCTGAGACATTGGTCTTCTCCTGCCCTTGGATTGGAATTTACACCATCATCTTCCTTGTTTCTTTGACCTTTGGTCTCATACTGGAATTACCACCAGCTTTTCTGTGTGTGTGTGTGTGTGTGTGTGTGTGTCTGTGTGTGTCTCCTATTGGTTTTATTTTTCTGGAGAACTGTGATGAACACAAATGTCATATAGATTTTTAGTGGTTGGACTAAATTAGAACACAGTTCCTCAGATTCCCATTGTCTAGCATTCCTTCCACAATGGGTTATAAGCAAACATCATTTTATATCTGATAATACATTTTGTATTGTATTAACTGAAATATTGTTTTCATAGTCTTTGGGAGTAGGGTGCATATGGAGGGTTTGAAATAGTAATTGCATTTTGACTCTAAAGTAAAACACACGTGTTGATACATCTAGTATAGAGCACATTGTACATTGTCTGTGATTATTTGTGGGTTCTGGGCATTTTATCACAGCTAAGAAGTGTTGCACTTGATGAGAGATCATGAGATCAAGAGAAAGGAAAAGAGGAGATGAACGTTCTTCACTAAGGAGAGGCTCAGAGTAATTTCGTTTTGCATAAAAGTGGAAAATATGTGCATAAATGATATCACATTTCTCAAATATCATTTTTTCATAGGTCTTTATGATTTATAATGGGTATAACTGGATCTTTTTTTACTCTTTTTGTATAATATATGCAGAGTTTTGTAATGTTCATTCGTATGACAATTTGACCAGAAATATTTCCTCCAAAATAAAGTAGGAGTAAATATGACATACTGAAAGTTTTTTCGTCTACAAAAAGTAATCGTCTATCATCATACTCAAGATCTAATGCATAAGATCAGATGCATATTCACCTTCTATTAGAAGTAAAATGGCTCCAGTGTAAACTTACATTAAAATAAGTAAAAACACTTTCATTGAGATGTAAATATTTTATGACCAATGGCATACAGATGCAAAATCATGTAGTAAGTAATCCTGATGAATGGTATTCCAGTTCCATCCCTACTTTATGAATGATGGAATTAAGAGTCAGAGAGTTTAAGGGATTTGATCAATGCTATCCTGGTGCTTAGTGACTTCCTGAATCCCAGTACTCCCATTTTTCCATCAAATCAGTATGAACCTAGACTCAATAAACGTTTTGTTTTAAAAAATTGAGGCAGCTTCCTGAAAGAGGTGAGTTGGGCTTTGGAGCAAATGAATATTCGTAGACTTGTCTTCTTGTTACTGAACAAGAATGATGTCAGAAGTCATAGGATGGAGAATATTATTATTTCATTCAACAAGTATTATTTAGCTGCCTCTGTTTACCAGGCACTGTCTAAAAGGCACTGGGATTCTGACAATAAATTTGTTAAAAATCTTTAATGATTTACTCCCTCACTTTGTGGAGTTTGCAATTTGGAATAAAATATAAATAACATAGTATTCAAATCCAGAACTTTTAAAATCTCTTCCATGGTGTATACATAGTATTACTCTTCTTGCTGATCTTTTTTGTAAATAAAGAATCTATTTTAGTGAAAGTGATTAATGTTTATTTTGAAAATATTAGTCAATACAGAAAGACACAAAGTACAAAAAAACACTAAAAATCCCAGCACCTGGAAATAATTAGACAATATTTGATTTTGTAATTCCATATAGATGTATAAACAGGAACTATTTTTATGAAAATTGAAATACATATTTTTTCTTTTTTACATTCTAAAAATTTTACTTGAAATATAGCATACACATAGAAAAGTGTGAACATTCCAAAGGCACAGCTTGATGAATTTTTACAACTTAGACACACTCAACAACATCATCTAGCTCAAAAAATAGAACCCCAGAAATCGTACGACTTCTACCACATCAATTTTTCTTGCCAATTTCAAAACTTTAGATAACTGGAATTATACAATATGTACTTCTTTGTACCCGACTTGGTCTTCAAGATTATGCATATGAGATTCTTCCTTGTTGTTGCACGTAGAAAGATTTTGTTCATCATCATCACTGTATTCTGTTGAATGTATACAGCACAATTTATTTGGGTGGTTTCCAGTTCAATGTTATCACAAATAAAGCTGCCAAACACATTTTCCTTCATGTCTTTCAGTAGATCTGTATTTCTGTTGGAGATCTACATATGCATTTATATTCATATCCACATCCGTATCTCTAGTTAGATATGCCTACATATAAGCATATATTTGTTATAATGTGTGATTATATTCAGCTTTAGAAGATAATACCAAACAGCTTTTGAAACAGTTTGTAAAATATCCATTACTACTGGCAATGTATGAGAGTTCTTGTTATTCTATATTCTGGTGAAACTTTATTATTGCTATTCTTTTAAACTGTAGCCATTTGGATGAGTTTGTAGTGGTATCACATTGTGGTTTTAATTTTATAATGACTAATTAAATTGAATATCTTTTACTAAATTTATTGAAAGATATACTCTTTAGTAAACCACCTATTCCAATCCTTTATTTCTTTCTGTTGGATTGATCATCTTTTTCTTAAGATCACATTCCATAGATCGATAAAATGAGATCTTTGTTCTTTAAGGTTACGTGGAATGAACTGCAAAAGACAAACATTGTAATCCTGATTTTAGTCTCCAGTTTCAACTCAATGAGGTAGCAATGCTCAATGATGAAGTCAATACGTCAACGCTTAATTGACGAGGTTGAATTATCCCCATGTTAAGAGGATCTTAATTCTCCTCTTACTGTTCACGTTGCTTTCATTGGTCCAGAAATCCCTGTTCTTTTTTTCTGGCTCTTTTGTTACTAGAGTGGGCAGGCACCTAGTTTGCCTAAGACACTCCCAGTTTACATCTATGGTCTTGCCTGGTGCAATTATTAATATCTCCCCCTTTTGCTATCAAGAATGTCCTGGTTTACAGATGATTGTATGATCATTCTACCAATTATTTATAGGTTTTTGTTTTGTCAGTTTATCCCAAGAATGATACCTGAGGCTGCCACTCTATCCTGACTGTGAAGCATTTTTTTTTTTTTTTTTTTGAGATGGAGTCTCATTCTGTCACCCAGGCTGGCACGCGGTGGCATGATCTCAGCTCACTGCAACCTCCGCCTCCTGAATTCAAGCGACTCTCCTGCCTCAACCTCCCGAGTAGCTGAGACTACAGGCGCCCACCACCACGTCGGCTTACTTTTTGTATTTTTGGTAGAGACGGGATTTCACCGTGTTAGCCAGGCTGGTCTCGATCTCCTGACCTCGTGATCCACCCGCCTCAGCCTCCCAAAGTGCTGGGATTACAGATGTGAGCCACGCACCTGGCCACATGTACTTATTCTGATCTGAAGAGTCAGGGTTCTCTCCAGTGCGTCCACCCAAAATTGTTACAGCACAGATTTCCTTGTTTTACCACTGAAAGAGTCACATTGTAGTCATCAAGTGTCTGGAAGCACTCCAGTGAAGAAGGGAGAATGCTTGGCGGCAAGTGCCTTCCCAAAGCAGCTCTAATCTGAACATTGCTCAGTTTATCTTATTGGGGGACTCAGTTAATCTAATCCAAAATATATTATCCAATAAACCTGTAACATTATTAAACTCTTACAAATAAAACATTTTTCTCTAACCAAGTAATATAAGCACAAAGTCTGATCAATGGTGTCTATGTCTGTATATTAACTCTTTTCATATTTAGCTTGCATCAGGATACAAATTACACCATCCAAAACCAGTTCTAAGAGAAACCTGTGACCCATAGGGTATTGGCGGGACCAGAGATGAGGGCAGGAGTAGGAAGAATGTTCCTTACACTTGAGGAAAAGAGACATCGTTGTGAACTCTCCTGACTGGGGTCGTCTTCGGTGTACGTGTATGTTATCCAGCCATCATTCATTCAACATATCCTTTGGGGAAAAGAATTACCCTGTTCTATGTATTAGGCTAAGCACATGAAAATCAAAAGGATGAATAATACATGCACTTTATTTTCAGTGAATTCACAATCCAAGAGGTCAAAAACAGATATTTTATAATTATGGTAATACATTGTGATAAATGTTATAGTAGGGACAAGTGCCAGGTAACCTGGGGCTGCAAAAAGTGATGTGGTTTCTATTGGAATTAAACAGTAAAGCCTTGACATAATAGCTAGTTGTTGAGTTGGGTCCTTAAAAATGAGTAGAAATGTAGTATAGGCAGACAAAGCAAGAAGTAAAACACCAGGCAGAGGAGACAATATACCCAAGACAAAGAGACATTCAATAAAATAACATGGTTTGGAAAGATTAGGAGTCTACTATAGCCAGGATTAAGAGTGCATGTAGGAAATAATTTTTAAAAATTAGACTGAAGAATTAAGAACCAAATCATTGACTGCCTTCTATGTCATGCTAAATAAAGGCCTTCAAGCTCATACTGTAGTTATTAAGATTAGTTTAATCTGAGGAGTGCCATGAACAGATTATGTATGTCATAATACAACCCCACATTTTATTTTAAATTACAATCTTTCTCTTTATTGCTGCGAGACACATAATAAATTTGAGGCATCTCCTTGAAAGGCCTAGTGTAAGCATAAGAGAGAACAAGGACTGTGGTAAGTAAATAAACTTTCCCTACCCTACACATTGGTGCAGATGTAATCAGTAACTTACTTTTATCTCAAACATGTTTCATTTGAAAATGCTTGAGGGTGGTGAATGTGTAAGTGGGTGAGACAACCTACTCACCAGAAAATCCTGCCTAAATAAAACAATCAAAGAAATTAAAAACCCAGGGCTAGAAGTCAGAAGATGAGAATCCCAGACCCAGCTCTGAAGATGGTCCTTCTCCATTTACAATATGAGGGAGGGGTCTATATGAGTTTAGTGTTTATTGCTGCTCTAAACAATTTTACCCTTCCTAGACCTTTTGATGGGGGTTGGATAAAGGATGGCAGCAGTTGGTAAGATCTCAGAGATTAGAAGTAAAGGCCAGATACCAGACCAGGGACTGGGTCTTCAAGGTAATCTCGTGGATGTGCAAACACAAAATAGTGGAGAAAATATTACCTTTCCCAGAATTCATGAAGGTCTACTTTACATTAAGGCTGATACATTTAACCACCAACTCAGAGTATTAGATATTTTAAAATTAGAGATGTTGTAAAATTAGGGTCATCTTTCAAACTGAAGGGAATCTGGGGACAGCACAAGCTTCTCAATGTGCAAGGAGGGAAGCTGAAAGGAGCAAAGGGATCTTCCTGAGGTCATACAGCTGGTAAGGCAAACGCAGGCTCAGAACCCACAGTTCTACACTCACAATTCAGGACACGTGCTTACTCACCTCTAGGCTTCCTCATGAATAGCAAAGAGTAACTATCCAGGATCTTAAAGTTGCCTTCTCTTCAGAATGTCATCTCCAACAGCAGGCACGGCAGCATATTCAAAGCAGAGGCAAGGAAGTCTATGAGAAGCTGAGACGATTAAAGGAAACCAACCCGTGTCAAGTCATGCTGTGCTGCTGTGCTGTGCCGTGTGCTTTAGGTGGACCAGTACTCTAACCTTCATAACAAGTCAGTGGCTAGGAGGGGGATGGAAGGAGCATTTCTATGCCTCATTTTCTCTCTTCACCCTCAAAATAACTATAATTGTTAATTATTGAGCAATCACTACTTGCCAGGCAATGCAGTGACATTTATAGTCTCCAATCCTAAGGTACAGAAAAAAGCAGCAGGTAAAAGTTAAGTAACTTGCTATACTAGTTTCCTTAATATACTAGATTCCTAATTCCTTGACACAATGAAGTACCAAAAACTGAGTGGCTTAAAACAATAGACATTCATTGTTTCTCAATTCTGAAGGCTGAAAGCCTGAAACTCAGGTGTCTGCAGGGCAGTGCTCTTCCTTGTATCTTCCAGCTGCTAATATGTGCCAGCAATACACATACCAGTTCCCTTGGCTTGTAGACGCTTCACTCCAGTCATATGGCTGCTTTCTCTGTGTGTGTCTTCACATCTTTTTCCTATGTGCATATTTGTTTCTGTGTCCAAAATTCACCTTACTAATAGACACCTGTCGTATTGGATTAGGGCTCACACTAATTACTTCATTTTAAATCAGTTACCTCTATAGAGACCCTATGCTCAAATGAAGTCACATTCTGCTAACCTCTTTGGTGAGAATCCTTCCATGCAATCCTTACCACTAGCCTAAGTATATAAAGCTACTCAGTATAAGATCGATAATGTAATCCAATCTGTCTTACTTGGAAAGATGCTTTAAAACTATAACATTTGGAATGCTCATGATTATTTTAACAAGTTACACTACAAATCTGGAAGGGAAGGGGGAGGACTGATTCTTTGGTCCGCAGTTCTCACTCATTCCAGATTTCTTCGATCCCAATGACTTTTTCTTACACTTCTCATGTTTCCTAACCTAAAGGCAGATACAAAATGCTATTTCTCCATATCTATGTTTTTGAATGGTGTCCTGAGTTCCTTGAAAGAAACCTATATTATAGGTTTCTTATAAATCTAATGCATTGATAAAAATATAAATATAGGCTGGTCAAAGTCCAAGCCATACCCAAACTAAGTGATGAGTGACACTAATGACTGTCCTCAGAGAAAAACTATACCAGGGAGATAGTATAGTATGGTGATTATCATTGAACTTCGGGATAGGATTGCCTGGGTTTATATCCCTACTAGTTTAGTTACAGGATATGTAAGTTTAGGCAATTAATTAACTATTAATTAACCTATGTGCCTCAGTTTTCTCATATGTAAAATATCAGTAACATTTAGAGAACTTGAAAGGATTAAAAAGGTAACTCATTAAAAAGGATTCACTTCCTAGTGCATTATAATGGCTGAATAATTTTTAACATTTATTCTTATTCTGAGGGTGAGGAGATGAAACTTGAAATGGTTATGGTTTTTCTCTCTCATTCTTTTTCTAGCTACCTCCATCCTTACAAAACACAAGACACATGCACAGGCACACACACAGAAACACATACAGAATATTTGCTGGCCTTATTGGTGAGATTTCTCTTCCCTACCATCTTCATCACCGTCTCCAAATCTCCAACTCTGTTAGCAATTTGGGCTGGAATTAGTCATTTAACTATTGTAGAAGGAAATAAACGAGTAGTATGAAAACTCATGAGACCTTCTTGGTCACATCAAGTTCTCCATTAAAATTTTGACCAGAAAGTGCCATTCTAAGATGTGGGATGTGTGCCTAGTTTTTTTTTAAAAACTGATACTTGTATTTCCTCTGTGACCATTATTTCTTGTATATAATTCTTGCTCTAGCCACAAGGATCTTCTTTGTGCCTTGAAGTGTCTTTATTATTATCATTCGTTGTAGCAATTCATTATTTGCAGAGTATTGATCTATATTTTTCCAGCTAAAAATTAAAACTCCTGTGTTTCTAAAGCCCTCTAAGCTAAACTAGATGCATTTCAAGGAACAAATCAGCTTCATAACTGATATATAGGCCATACAAAGTTCACTAAACCTAACCCAATGTTATGACCAGAGACATTCAAACTGCAAACTCAGAAAAAGAACTTGGATTTTTCATGCTGTAAATAGTTTTTTCCACCATGTCAGAACAAAATTCCATATTATAATAAGACTCTTACCTCTCCTGATGTCTACCTTTTCTGTTTGACAACATAATGGTGTAATTAGGATTTTGCAATCAATTTCTTCTTTTCATAACAAAACCTAACCTGAGAAATTTTTTAATATCCACTTTGATAAAAGAAAAATTCAGCCAAGTTAAATAGAAAGGAGTTTAATTGAGCGATGAATGATTAGGGAATCTGGCAGTCCCCAGAATCACAGCAGATTCAGAGACTCCAGCGCACCACGTGGTGGAAGAAGATTTATAGGCAAAAAAGGGAAATGACGTACAGAAATGGGAAGTGAGGTACAGAATGGCTGGATTGGTTACCACTCAGCATATGCCTTATCTGAACACAGTTTGAACTCTCAGCAGTGTATGAATGGTTGAAGTATGGCTGCTGGGATTTGTCAAAACTCAGCTATTGTTACAGGCACATACTCCTGTGTTACGTTTTCCATCTCATCTACTATTAAGCTAGATTACAGTTCATCCACAGTGACTCAAATATAGAAGTACAGAGTCCTTCTCAGACTATGTTTAGTTTGCTTTAACAACTTGTTAAATAAATGTTTGTACCACTGCTGATACTACATTACCTGGATAAAATACTCTCGAAAAGTTGAGAATCATATGTACTAATAAGAAAAAAAATAAGTAATAGAAATGAGACAATAGGCCACATGTTTTCAACAGGTCTCACCTAAATCCCGAGGATCATTGATTCATTCAATTGCTTTACTTTAAGCCTAGGTTCATGGCCCAAAACCATTGTGAAACCTGGAATTGACATATTACTATTAATTTTACTTTGTATTTTGTTTCTATTACTTGTTTAATTCTTGAAGAACACAGCTTCTAACAAAATAGTACTGGCCCAGCACATTCTGATGATAGCACAAGACTATGGAATGACCAAAATGGAACTTAATAGTAGACTCAGGGCAAACTAAGCCTGAGAGCCACTCCCTTCAAACCTCCCTTGTTGCTCAAATGTGACCAGTTTGACACTGACTCCTAGTTCCCAATCACTCTGCCAAATTGAGACGTGATCAACAATTGGAGCACGTTCATCCTGGCACTGAGGAACAACAAAACCTAACTAGAAGATGACTGGTCAGTGATGCTTTTGAAGAAAGGTCTTGATCAAAAAGGGGAAATGGGCTGGGCATGGTGGCTCATGGTTCTAATCCCAGGACTTTGGAAAGCCAAAGGGGGTGGATCACTTGAGGGCAGGAGTTTGAGACCAGCCTGGCCAACATGGTGAAACCACATCTCTACGAAAAATACAATAATTAGTCAGGTGTGGTGGTGCATGCCTATAGTCCCAGCTACTCAGGAGGTTGAGGCGGGAGAATCGCTTGAACCTAGGAAGTGGAGGTTGCAGTCAGCAGAGATTGTGCCACTGCACTCCAGCCTGGATGACAGCGTGAGACTGTCTCAAAAAAAGTGGGGAGGGAAATGTAGAATTTTTAGAATCAAAATAAAGCGACCAATATTAAAAAAGAAAAAACCCCGACAAATAGAATAGGGCCAGAAAATGCCATGAAGAGAGGGTTCTCAGGCTTGTATAACAAAAATAACACAAACGACTCTGCAAATGCCACAACCTTGCACAAAGGCCATCACAACCTTACACGAAAAATACTTCTGCAAAGACATTTGCCCAGCAACTGCCTGTCCAGGTGCGAACTGGCATCACCCTTACTATTGATCTTTGTAGCCAAGGATATTTCTTTCAAAACAATTATAAACAATTATATAATCCTCCTCATTTTTTTCCTTTTAAAGTCTTTGTCCTTTTCCTTCCTGAATACAAACATGGTTTACTAAATCTGCTCCCTTGTTCTTTTAGAGAGTTTTTCTCTATTTTCTATTTAGGTTGACAGATAAACTTTACTTGTTTTATTCACAGCTGAGGAAATAAGACTCAGAGAATGTATGTAACTTGCACCTAATCACACTGCAGGTAGAAAGGGGAGTAAGAAATGAAAGTGAAATCCATACAAAACCACAGTTCATATTCTTGGCACTATTTCACAGTGTTTCAACTGGACCATTAAATAATACATGAACACAAAATGCTCAGGCCTTAGAGAGAGTGTAACCATCATGGAAGCCATAAGTCTCATTTAAAAATTAGTGATTTGGCAGTTGGACCGCCTGGGTTCTAATCACTAGCTAATTTTATGACTTAGGGTAACATACTTAGCCAAGCCTCATTTATATAAAATGAAGGTGATGATACCCACCTTATAGGGTAAACATGAAGACTAACTGATATATATGTTACATATGATTATGTGATTTTATACATATACATATGTGTTTAATTTAAAACATAAATAGTAGATATAATCTCCTTAGCTCTACAAATAAGAAAAACTACTTACTAAACATTTAGATACAATTTTTATTTTAATAACACAAACAGCTTGCTAGGCTACTCTTAACTTCTTACAGAATGAAAATGAGTATGTCACCTTTCACACTTTAATACTAAAAGAACTTAATGAAACTACAGAAAAAAATAAACTTGAGAATACTCTTTGTCTTTAATATAAAACCAGATATTAAAAACAACATTTATACCTTTAGCATCCTTTTGAAAAAATGGCAATCTAAATGTGTGAATGTAGCTGACAACAAAAAGTTGGCATTGATGTTTCTGTAAGTGGGTTATCTGAAACTGCCTGGAGATAAGAGATAAAAAAGTCTGTGTGTTTTACTGAGATAAATACAGAAGTTTTCCTAATTTATCGAACATAGGTTTGAGATTATCAAGGTTCATGCTCTGCCGTGAGAAAAAAAAATGGCACATTTGTTTTGTGTAAGGTTTTAATAGATGATTAGATTATCATGCACATCATTTTCCACTCAGCAACTGGGTCCTGAACAGAATTTACTGAAAAGAGTAATCTGTGTTTCAGTGGGAAAAGATAATTTCAATGCTATGGTTTGAATAAGTACCTTTCAAAATTTGGGTGTTTTCAAAGTGATTGTATTTAGAGGTGTGGTCTCGGGAGGTGATTGGGTCATGAGGTCTCTGCCATCATGAAAGGGATTAGGTGCCCCTACAACAAAAGCTGGGCAGACAGAGTTCGCCCCTTTTTATCCTTCTGCTTCCCACCACACAAGGACCCAGCTTTCCTCCCGGTGGGAGGATGCTGCATCAAGGCGCCACCTTGAAAGCGAAGAGCAGCCTTCACCACATGCTGGCCCCTTGATCTCAGACTTCCCAGCATACAAAACTGTGAGAAATAGATTTCTTTTCTTTATACGTTACCCACTCTATGTTATTTGGTATAGTAGTGCAAAGTAAGGCATCCATCATGTTAATAGGAAGGAAAAGGTAGAGTAATTTTTACAGGCATTTTGGAATTATTTTTCTTGAGTAACCACTTGAACTACTGAGAGAAGATTGACAGAAAGGCTACACCAATGCTCCTTTTGTGTCAATGATCAAAAGAAATTGACATTCCACTGAACACATTATTTTATCCAACAAGGTTAAAACTAAACCCAAAGGACTGCTATTTTTGACTAAGGAGAAATTCTTTCAGGAGGCAATTGTTTAAATGTATATGACCCTCTGAGCATACGGCACTTCCATATAACCCCTTCCTCAGAATATTTTTACCTGAACTGGTTCTATATGATTTTGTGTCCATTTTCATTATTTGAAATAATGACTCCATTCCAGGCAAAGTATGGTATATCTACTATGTAGAAAAACAAGGCCCCGGTGTGTGATGTTCCCCTTCCCGAGTCCAAGTGATCTCATTGTTCAGTTCCCACCTATGAGTGAGAACATGCGGTGTTTGGTTTTCTGTTCTTGTGATAGTTTGCTAAGAATGATGGTTTCCAGCTGCATCCATGTCCCTACAAAGGACACAAACTCATCCTTTTTTATGGCTGCATAGTATTCCATGGTGTATATGTGCCACATTTTCTTAATCCAGTCTGTCACTGATGGACATTTGGGTTGATTCCAAGTCTTTGCTATTGTGAATAGTGCCGCAATAAACATACGTGTGCATGTGTCTTTATAGCAGCATGATTTATAATCTTTTGGGTATATACCCAGTAATGGGATGGCTGGGTCGTATGGTACATCTAGTTCTAGATCCTTGCGGGGCCTATCATGGGGAGGGGAGGGGGGGAGGGGGGAGGGATTGCATTGGGAGTTATACCTGATGTAAATGATGAGTTGATGGGTGCTGACGAGTTGATGGGTGCAGCACAGCAACATGGCACAAGTATACATATGTAACAAACCTGCACGTTATGCACATGTACCCTAGAACTTAAAGTATAATAATAATAATAATAAAAAGAAAGAAAAAAAGAAAAAAAAAAGGAAAACAAGGAAGAAAATAATGTCTATAGCTACTAAAACATTACTGATATTTCCTGAGAATGCAAGACTTACAAATGTTGAGAAATTCACAGGTTATAAACTACATACACTTTTATAGACCCTTTGAAGAAAAGCTCAATTAAGTGTAAACCTTGTTGCAACATTTCTTTGGGGGAAATGGATAGATTATGTTCATTTTGCTAAACTCATTCTGCTTAAAACATTATTTTGGGGAACTATCTGTGTTCTTGGTTTCACAAATGTGAACTCATTAGCCAAGTTCAGACATAGACCTACACATTTACCTTCACGCATTTTCTTTTTCCCCTAATAATGACATTTCTCTTGCTCTAGTAATTTTGACTGTGTCGAGAATGTATGCTGGAAAATAAACTCTGAATTGAAAGTGCAGGAACCTGACTTGAAGCAGTCACACTAATTCTCATTTCTACCTCTTGTTTATTTTATCCTGATATCAAAACTTTTGAAGTCAACTTTTACAAAATGGATGGTGCAGTCTAAATTTTATGTTCCAGATCCCAGGGATATAGAATAATGTAAGGACAGCAAGAGAAAGGGTCAAGAGTTTTGGTTTTCAGTTGGAATATTTAGATGGAGAGAATCATTTCCAAATGGTCTCTAATAGTCTACAGGTCAAAACTGGAAAATTTTTCAACTCATTTCCCACTCCAAAGTTCCATGAAATATATACCTATTACATGGAAGAAGAAGTTGATCCAAGCTGATTTTTGAGTTAAGGTTTTCTTGCAAATGCTCTATCTTAAATATGTTCTAAATGCACTTCATTATTTACTTATTTATTAGAGATAGGCTCTTGCTCTGTCACCCAGACTGGAATGCAGCAGCATAATCATCGCTCACTGCAGCCTGGACGCTCTGGACTCAAGTGATCCTCCCATCTCAGCCTCTTGAGTCACTGGGATTACTGGCGTAAGCCACTGCACCGAGCCACTTTACATTTTTGTGTTCAGAATGTTACCATAGATGACTGGAGGCAGAGTAGTCCCCACAATACAGACTACATAGTCTTAGGTGGCTACTTAAACACTGGTTTGTTGTCTCCAAGAGATGAAGGCCATTTAAATTTGAATATTAATTTTCACGCCATTTCAGATTTTTAGAATTCATCAGAAAGCAAATAATTATATGCTCAGATACGTATGACACAGTCAGTCTTATTCATTGTCCCCTCACAAAACTATAGCCCATGATAAACAGACAATTTTGTTTATTTCTTCAGCCTGGTTTGCACAAGTCTTACAGTCTTTTAAGCAATCTTGATCCATATAATCGCTATGTGACTGCTATTCTCAGGAACACTCTTGAAATTCTGGTTTTCATCCAGCACAAATATCCAGTAAAAACTTAGTGGAAAGTTCATATTTCAACTCTGAGCTGTAAAATTTTCCTGGTACAAAAGTACAGCAGGTATGGAGGGGTGTTCTCAGAACTCTCTTCAAGAGAGCCTACTCTGAGTAGCATAGTTGAATGACAGCTTCCATCTATGGCCACTTTGATCATTCACTTCAAGGCCTCACATCTCCTGGCGGCTCCCAACTGATGACTGAGTATAGTAGGCTGCTAGGGCTGCCCCATTTGTTTCTGAAGTGGAAACATTTGTAACTCTGGCTCAAAGACTCCGTGTTAGACTTGTGGAGCCTTTCTCAGAACTTTACGGCAATCAGAGGCTCTTCTTACCCAATCTTCCTTTCTTCCTCTCTCCTTTCTCAGGTGTAAGAACAACATGGAAGTCTGAAGGCTCTGCCTTCTAACTCTTTCTCCCTCTCCCGTTGTCATTCACAGGAATTGTCTAAATTTCTATCACTATTTACTGTTATTATTTGGTGATAAACCTATTTTAATAAATCTCTTGCACACTTAATCATGTCTTGGCATCTACATCTTAGAGGACCCAAGCCAACACAGAAAGTGAGCATTGAAAGCTTTTATTCTATTCAAGAGAATTTCTTCAGTTCAACAATATTACATGACTAGTTGTAAATTTAAAATAATCAGAAAACATATGGTCTGAAGTTCAACTGTTTTTCCTCAAGGAAAGCATCAAAATAAAGACATTCATTTATTCCCTCATGTATTAATCCATTCATTCAATAAAAAAAAAATGGTCATTAAAACAGACATGGCTCATACACAACAGATGAAGTGCTGTACCAGAATAAGATGGCCTTAGTCATCATAAAGCTTACAGTCTAATGTAGCAAGTCTTAAATATTTTGTTGTTGTTTTTTATGGGCCTCTTGGGGTGTGATAAATGCTATGGACACGGTCCCCAGAAAATTCATATGCACATAGGCATATAAGAACATTCTGAGGCTGGGCACAGTGGCTTATGCTTATAATCCCAGCACTTTGGGAGGCTGAGGCAGGAGGATCACTTGAAGCCGGGAGTTCAATACCAGCCTGGGCAAAAAAGCAAGACCACATCTGTACAAATCATGTTTTAAAAAACAAGGCTGGTGTAGCAGTGTGCACCTGTAGTCCCAGCTGCTTGAGAGGCTGATGAGAGAGGATCGCTTAAGCCAAGGATGTTGATGCTGCAGGGAGCTATGACCATGGGAGTGCACACCGGCCTGGGCGACAGAGCAAGATCCTGTCTCAAGAAAAGAACATTCTGTGCAAATACTGGAGATTTCATGAACATAATTCTAACAGCTTGAGTTCCTCCTTTGTCCTGATTCATGTGGTAATCCAGCTCTAGTAACTACATTCCTGCCATGTTCTTCCATACCCAGGTTCCTACTTTCAGTAACTTTACTATAATCCAGATTCTCTCAATCGAGCATAGTCTTTTCCTCCTTCCTATAGAGACTAGAAAACAATCTCTGGAATAGAGCCTGGCTTCTCCAGAATTGTTATTTTGCTTTCTGGGATTTCTCTTCATGACAGACAAGGTATCATTTTCCAACTGTGTAATTCCAGCAGCCACCTAACCCTTCTCTCCAATATCTCCTTATTCTGTTCTGTCATATTCTAAAACCAGATTCTCTTAATGTTCATGAAGCACAGATTTGCACATGACCCTTCTTTCATCAATCAGATTCTCCTGTCCTTGTGCCCATGGAAGAAGGCACATTGAACTCAATCATTATAAACATCCTCCACATAAACTTCATGTTCCAGAGAAACTCTAGTCTTTGCTTGTCATTGAAGACAATGCTCATTTTCTTGCCTCAGTGGTTTCTCTCAACTAAAATGCTTTCTGTCCTCTTTTCTGATGATCTCTGTCCATGTGTTAAGGACTGAATAAAATGCCCACTCTTCCATGGTATACAAGCAAGGGAAGTAATACGAGTTGAAATAAAAGTGGTTAAATGGAAATGGAAAGTAAAGAATTCATGTAAGACCTATTTTAAAGGTAGAAGTAAATGTACTTAGTTTCTGATTATATGAGGATAATATTAAATATTAATAAAACTGCCAATTTGTAGCACTTACCCTGTATCTACCTCTACAAATTGTGTTCTACATGAATTAGTTATTTTATATAAATATCCTGGACAGGAAGTTGCTATTATTATCCCAGTATATAGATGAGAAAATAGATCCTTACAGACACTAGTAAGCGATTTAAGGTTTCATAGCTTCAAGAATAAAGTTGACATTTTAATTCAGGTATGTCTAACCTATATTATGGTCTTAACCATGAAGATATGACTTGAAGGCGTGTAGCCTGAGGGAATTGGTAAAAAATTGTGAGAGAAATAAGCAAAACAAATTTTCTTTTTAAAATCTTTAACTTTGAAACATTTAAATAATATGTAGAAAGAGACATTCACCAGATAATTGCAATCAGAGAAATGGAATTTGGGAAAGGAACAATTAATACAGGTATTGATGGAGATTCCAAAAACAACGGAAGCAAAAACAAATATTGACAAATGGGACCTAATTAAGGAGCTTCTGCATAGAAAAACCAATTATCAACAGAGTAAACAGGCAACCTACAGAATGGGAGAAAATATTTGCAAATTATGTATCTAACTAAGGTCTAACTGCCAGAATCTATAAGAGACATAAACAAATAAGCAAGCAAAGAAACAAAACAAAAAAATGGGCAGAGGACATGAACAGACATTTCTCAAATGAAGACATATACACCGCCAACAAGCATATGAGAAATGTTCAACGTCACTCATCATTAGATAAACGTAAACGAAAACCACAATGAGATACCATCTTACACCAGTCAGAATGACTATCATCAAATAGAAAATAACATTCTGGTGAGGCTGCAGAGAAAAGAGAGAGCTTATACACTGTTGGTGGGAATGTAAATTAGTTCAGCCACTGTGGAAAGCAGTTTAGAGATTTCTCAAAGAACTTGAAACAGAACTACCATTCAACCCGAAAATCTCATTACTGGGTGAATACTCAAAAGAATATAAATCATTCTACTATAAAGACACATGCACATGTATGTTCACTGCAGCAGTATTCATAATAGCAAACACATGGAATCAACCTAGATGCCCATCAACAGTGGACTAGATAAAGAAGATGTGGTACAGATACACTATGGACTGCTAGGAAGCCATTAAAAAAAAGAATGAAATTGTGTACTTTGCAGCAACGTGGATGGAAATGGAGGCCATTATCCCAAGCAAATTGGTACAGGAGCAGAAAACCAAATACTGCATGTTCTCACTTATGAGTGGGAGCTAAACATGGAGTACAAGTGAACAAAACAGGGCACAATAGACACCAGGGCCTACTTGAGAGTGGAGGGTGGGAGAAAGGCGAGGTTAGAAAAACTACCAACAGGCACTATGCTCGTCACCTGCATGATGAAATAATCTGTACACAAAACCCGCACGACACACAACTTTCTCATGTTACAAACCTGCACATGCATCCCCTGAACCTAAAATAAAAGTTGGAAAGAAAAAAAAAGTTATTTACTTGAAATGAAAGATAAAGTTCTAAGAGTAGGTGCAGCAACAAATGAGAGACCAATAAAGAAAAGAGAAGGAGGCCAAAGGCTAATATTCTGGAAAAACTTCCATGAATAATGATGAGGAAAAAAATGGAAAAGGAAGACAGGAGAAATTCATGACAGATTCCAGGGCCAATAGTGTCATAATATGGAAGTATGTTGTAATATGGAAATGGTAATATGTTCTAATATGGAAAAAAATTTGACGATCTAAGGTCAGAATATCTTGGAGGTCCCTGAACAAGAGTTACAGTGGAGCAGTAGCAGTTACAGCTGGATGGGAAGAGATTAAGGAGTTATATACGGTAATACCTGGCTTGATGACGGGGATATGTTCTGAGAAATGAGTCGTTAGGTGATTTTGTCATTGTATGAGCATCACAGAGTGTACTCACAGAAACCTAGGTGGTATAGCTTACTACACACTTAGGCTGCCTGGTATCACCTGTTGCTCCTAAGCTACAAACAGACACAGCATGTTACTGTACTGAATACTGTAGGCAATTGTAACACAATGGTCAGCGCTTTTGTATCTAAACATATCTAAAAATAGAAAAGGTTCAAGAAAAATGCAAGATGAAAAATGTGCACCTGCATGTGGCACTTACCATGAATGGAGCTTGCGGGACTGGATGATGTTCTGAGTGAGTGAATGGTGAGCAACTGTGAGGCCTAGGACATTATTGTACACTACTGTAGATTTTATAAACACTGTGCAACTACACAACATTTACTTTAAAAATTTCTTCAATGATACACTCACTTACACTTACTGTAAATTTTTTAAAGGCTTTTTGACTCTTTTGTAATAACACAGCTTAAAACACAATGTACAGCTGTGAATGTGTTTTGTTCTTTATCTTGTTATTCTAGAAGCTCATTCTATTTTTAGTTTTGATGTTTTTTCTCTTTAAACTTTTTGTTAAAAATTAAGACATAAACACATACATTAGCATCGGCCTATACAGGGTCATGATAAATATCAATATCGCTGTCTTCCACCTCCACATGTTGTCCCACTGGGAGGTCTTCAGGGGCAATAACATACATAGAGCTGTCATCTCCTATGATGACAATGCTTTCTCCTGGAATTCCTCCTGAAGGACCTGCCTGAGGCTGTTTTACAATTAATTTTCATAAGTAGAAGGAATACCCTCTAAAATAATAAAATATATAGTATAGTAAATACATAAATCAGTAACATACTCATTATTATCAGGTACTTCTATATGACTGGCAGCATAGCAGGTGTGTTCACACCAGCACCACCACAGACACATGAATAATGTTTTAAGCCTTGCCATTGGCTGGGTGCGGTGGCTCACGCCTATAATCCCAGCACTTTGGGAGGCCGAGGCGGGTGGATCACGAGGTCAGCAGATCGAGACCATCCTGGCTAACACGGTGAAATCCCGTCTCTACTAAAACTACAAAAAATTAACCCGGCATGGTGGCGGGCGCCTATAGTCTCAGCAACTCGGGAGGCTGAGGCAGGAGAATGGCAGAGCTTGCAGTGAGCCAAGATCACGGCACTGCACCCCAGCCTGGGAGACAGAGTGAGACTTCGTCTCAAAACAAAAAACAAAACAAAACAAAACAAAAATGCCATTACAATGACTACAGTGTCACAGGTCAACAGGAATTTTTAAACATCATTATATTATCATGGGACCACCACTGTATGTGCAGTCTGTCATTGACTGAAACGTGGTTATATGGAACGTGACTGTAGACGATTTGACTTTTGCCAGAGAAGGAAGCTTTTGCTTCATGTGGACTGCTTATTGGAAAAACGCTCTTTATGTGTCTTTAAGTAATATCTACTCCCTCTCCGAACGGTGTCCCCCATTCTAAGAGAACTTTCCAGGTAATGGGATGTATCCATGTCTTCACAACTATCTTTCCTGCTCACTGAGTAAAATAGCACATTCTTCTGGGACAGGATTGGTCTTTTCCAATTGAATTATACAGGCTTGAAGTTTTCACCAGTTAGTGTCCAAATGACTATTATTCCACTGAAAATGTTCTTCTACTACTGTAATTTGTCAATTCCAGTACTACTTGAAGGTTACTGTGACTATATATATTACACTAGACTGCAAAGTTTTTGAGCACAGGGACAATGTAATATTATCTCAATACCCATTAACCAGCATAACTATCACAAACACGGACATACACACATACACACACACACACGCACACACACACACTCACACACCCCTTCACCTCCAGTACCAAACAGAATACATACACTAGGCATTAAAACATCATTGTTGAATGAACTTATAAATGAATAAGAATGAAGATGAATGAATGAAGAACTTGCTAAGTGACAAAGATAAATAAATACATTTGTGGAGACATAAAGAGAAATTATATTTTATGTAGCAAAGCTATCTGATTAGTACATAGACTAAAGGGATACCTAAAATAAAACAAGTTGTCTAAAGATGAAACCTCTATTGTGAAATATGCTACTTTATATAGTATACGTATCCAAATAAAGTTGCCTTCGGTTTAGTCCAGTGTAGTCTTTCCTTGGCAGTACATTCATCTACACAATCTCTGAACTACAAAATCTAACATTACACACTTTTAAAAAATTATCTTTCACTGTATTAAAAATGGAAACTCTCTGAATTGGTAAATGTTCTTGACGTTATTCTCTTCTTTGGGTAATAGCCTTTGTACATCTGATTTATGATAACATGTATTTCACAATGGATTATTGCATTGCGTCAGCCAGAATAAGCTAGATTAGGTTTTGGTAACAAACTCTAAATCTCAGGGGCCTAAAACAACAAAGATTTGTTTCTCACTCATGTTGCATGTCCATCTAGGGCTCTGCTCCTGTGGTCTTTGATTAGGACCTCAGGCCAGTGGACTCTGTTATTGGGTACATCCCACATAATAGGAAAAGGCACATCGTAAGTCATCCAGGAGCTCTTCTCCAGGAGGTGACACGTACTATTGCCACACAGGACTTTTTGACCAAAGCAAGAATCATCTTGTTAGGCAGGAGATATTTCTGTTTCATTTTATATTTTAGAATATTATATTAAAATGAGCTATTTGAAAATTTTCAGTCACCCAACTGGTGTTCTTTGCTTCCTTAATGCAAGGAATATTTTTGGCAAAAAAATAAATTTTTTCTGGCAGCAGCAGAAAAAAAAAATCCCTCATACACCTATTCAGACAGCTAGTATAACATTTACAAAAAAAAAAAAAAAAGAAAAACCCGAACACACAGAAAATAACAAGTTGACAAGGATATGGAGAAATTATTACCCTTAGATCTTCTCAGTGGAAATATCTGCAGTCACTATGATAAAAAGTATAGCGGTTTCTCAAAAACTTAAACATAGCATTACTAAATGATCCAGTAGTTCCACTTTTGGCACACACTACAAAGACTTTAAACCAGGGACTTAAACAGATATTCATACATCAAAATTCATGGCAACATTATTCACAATAGCCAAAAAGGTAGAAATAACTCAAATGCCCATAATGGATGAATGGATAAACAAAATGTGCTGTATACATACAATAGAAATCATTCAGTCTTAAAAAGGAAGAAAATTTGGATGCATGTTACAACCTGGATGAACTCTGAAGATTTTATGCTGAGCAAAATAAGTTGAACACAAAACGACAAATATTGTGTAATTCTACTTACATGAGATGCCTAGAGTAGTCAAATTCACAGAGACAGAAACTAGAAAAAAATGGTTACAAGGGGCTGGGGGAAGGAAGGGAATGAGGAGTTAGTATTTAGTGGGTACAGAATTTCAATTTGGAATAATGAAAAATTTCTAGATACAGTTAATGCTGATGGTTGTACAACAATATGAAACTACTTAATGCCACTGAATTACACATTTTAAAAATGGTAAATTTTATGTTTTGTGTATGTTATCGCAATAAAAGCGAAAAATTGAGGACAGGAACATTTCTTCTGCTTTCTCTCTGGCCATTTTCTAGGGCCATTTGTAATATTTTATTTCTACATGTACCTGAATTCTGGCTTCCGATAAATGAGGCAGACTCGAGAATTTGCTCCTTGGATACCATTAATAATTCATAGCATACGAAAGACCCAAGAGAGAGATTGGTTCTGATCCATGCTAGTTGGAATAAAGGAGATCCCAATATTAAAAGGATATGACTTTATTCCCAAAATCATGAAACAGATCATACCATTTACACCAACATACTCACAGAGTGAAGGTTTTATTTCCCAATGATTCTCCCTAAAACAACTTCGCTATGTATGATCTATGATGTGTGTGTATCTGTCACAAACTTTCAAAGTTAGACTGCAGAATTAGCAAATCTAGGACTACAGGCCTAGTGAGCAAACATCTACGCATTGTTTACTCCATGCCAGACTCAGCACAAAGCACGCGAGATGAAACACAAGAGGCATGAACACAACCCTTGCCTTTGAGGAACACTTGCACTAATGGCAGAGATGGGTGAGTAAATAACTCATAATAAAAGATGTCTTTGGTGTTGTGGCAGGCCAATTAATTCTGCATGGAAGGGTCAGAAACAGCTACACTGGTAACCTGAGGAAGGTTTAAAAGGGCAAATGGGAATTGGTCAAATGAAAAATGGCCGATGAGATGAAGGGAGTTGGGTTGGCATTACTAGCAGAGGGAACAGTACTAGGAAAGATAGGAAGGCCTTGAAATGCTCTGCATCCCTCCGAGACAGCAAGTCTTCAGCTGTGATTATAAATGGAGAACCTGGTGAAGGTGGCCTGAGATCAATCCAAAGGCAAACCAAGGCTGCAATGTGAAGGTCCTGGAGCAATACAGAATCCTTATGATAATCTAGTTTTTGAAATATCCATGTTGCTCCTCATAAACATCAATGATCTCTGCTCTTTAGATATATTAAAGATGTATAAAAATATCCATAAATCTTCACATGTCCTTATGATGGCTGAAATACAATACTCTCGGAGTTATTGCCAGAATATGTGAAAAATAAAATAGGCTGTATTTATATGCCACATAAAAATATTTAAAATGTAAGCCATTTTCTTAAACAAAGAGATGTCTATTTTTCTTGAATAGAGAGAGACCACAAAAATTTATGAGAATATATATATATATATATATAAACAATGAATTCAACACTTAAATTTCATTCTGTGAAGTCCCAAGGGGATGGCTTGGCAGGTTCAAACTCAGATGACCCCAACTTACACAAATAAGCCCTATGCTATATGGACCTAAAAACCTCCACCATCAGGAATTTACACGGTGGAAACTAAATCTCAAACTAAATCTCAACCCCAAATCATCCTCTCCTGAAGTTACCAAATTCCTGTCTCCTGACCACATTTACCACTGAGTTACTGTTGAGTCCAGTGCTGTTTCGGTTGCTAAGGCTACATTGCCTGGCTCTTAAAATATTAACTATAATCTTTAAAAAAAAAAAAAAAAGGTCATGATCAAAATAGCTGGCTGGCTCAATTGCTTTACATACAGTCTATTCTGCTAAGGAAAGCTAAACTAGGTATGATAAATTCATGAGAATAGTGGAAAAATTAAAAGAAATCCCAGGAGATGCTGATCAGTGATGGAGACATTATGCAAAGATTTTGTAACAGCAATCCACAAATTAATGGTTTTACTATGTCTTCCAAATACTTCTCCCAGCAACAAAATTTCCCTTTGAAATTAACTGTTAACAATAACAGCAATATTTTTAAGTAAAAAGAAAATTTTAACATGAATTTACTGCATTAAAAGTCTTCTTTCATTAAAAAGCAGACTTAGAGAATTTTATACATGTGATATTTATTTAAACATTTAGGTTCTTTGAAATAGTTTTTCTTTAATAACCAAAAAGTCCCTGTGATTTAGAAATCACATATTAAGCACATTTCAAAGGGTGATTGCCACTTATAAGGGCAGTAGAAAGAAAAGCTTGCTTCTACATAGCTTCTATAAAATGTGTACCAGCATATTTCTCTCAAGGACTTGCAAATTCTTACAATGGAAGCTTGCAGCCATAATGTCTTATCTGACAATAAGTATTTCCTGTATTGACAAAAGTTCTGATCTACGTGACATTGGAATGGAACTGCTATAACTTAGTTTTCTGTTTACAACAGATGCTATATGAGTGGGTTGTGGCTACCATAGCAAGACACCATAGACTGGATAGCTTAAACAACAGAAATTTATTTTCTCACAGTTGTGGAGGCCAGAAATCCCCAATAAAGGTGTCAGCTGATTAGGTGAGGGCTTTATTTCTGCTGACAGACAGTCACCTTCTTGCTGAGTTTTTATACGGCCTTTTCTCTGCGGCTCATAGAGAGAGACAGAGAGAGCTCTGGTGTTTTTTCCTCTCCTTATTAGGACACCAGTCCTGTATCACTAAGGCTTCATCCTGATGATTCCATTTAGCCAGTAACTATGGGAATTAGGGCTTCAACATACAAATTTAGAGAAATGCGATTCAGTTCATAACAGGTGGTTAACTAGAATTCTGTATGCACATTGTTTTAAGAAAAAGTGACATGAAACCTAAGGATTCTGTTGTAGATTTTTTCATATAAAGAAGAACTTGAGGCAAGTACAGAAATTTTACCTCCCCACCTTCTCATTGGAAAGCAGCTCATAGAGAATACAGTAGTTCTACCCACTATGCCCGTATAATTCTTTGAATGCAATATATATCTGTCACCAAAATCTCCATGCTTGTCTCACCCAGCTTCTCAAACTATGCTATAACTATTGGCGGATCTCACATAATTGAGCAATCTGAATGATGGAATTGTACACTAGTTGAATACAGGACATACTACTTTACATAGCACAGCAAAGTTCTGCCATAACTCTACAAATAGTGCTGAAGAAATAACCAAATATGTGAAATGCAGGGTCATGTTATTGCATGGTTAATAAAATTACTGACTCTTCTCAGCTACCTGAGGGTTTTAGGTTCCTGAGAGCCAAAAGTCAGGTCAGTTATGTCATTTCTGAATTTTGGTGATCAAAGGGTGAATAATCACAGTTTTACTCTATTTCAACTTGATTCTTAGTTAAATTAAAAAAAAAAAAAGGTTTTTCTATGTGTGCTGTGAGACTGATTCTCATTTAGTATGGATTCATTAACAATTAGGATTCCTTTTTCCCTCTTGGTGAAGCCAGTAAGATTGTAGATTGTCAAACTCTGCCTTGTTCTTTTCCTGAATTCCAAAGGTAAAATGCAGTAATGGAAGTAGGGATGCCAATAATGGGGAGGCAAGGAGAAAGCAGCTCCAGGGACAACGTCAGGAAGCATGATAGGATGTTGGCTAAAAAGCTTGCTTTTTCAGGTTATGTCAGATTTCCCATTCTAAATTCATCACTTCCTGGTTAAACCATCTTGAACAAATCACTTTTTGAATCACTTAGCACCATGGCTTCTGCATTTCAAGCCCCAAAGGGTAGGAATTATTATTATTAATGCTATTACCAACGATGCTAACAAAGGAAAGAGTTTTCGCCGTTCAAAATGGTTCACGTTTATGAAATATTTATAAATGGTGTTCACATTTAAGAGCAAGTCTGTAGAGATCTTTGGGCAAAAGCTTGTTAAAGAGAATGAATCTAAATATTGTTTGCCATTTGCTCATGTACGCTATCTCTATTAGCCTCAACTATTCCAGGATATTCACTGAAGGCCTAACTCTACAGGAACTGGATTGAAGATAATATTAGAGGACCACAATTTCCCCAGTACTTTACTTAGAATAAGCAACTAGGTCCTCAAAACAATCCCCATTTTCCAGATGACAGTGTTGAGGCTCAGAGAGGCAAGCAAATTGTTTAACTTATTCCAGTTCTCAAGTACACACGCTGAAATATAGCCAACACCTTTGTAAAGATTACAATTGAATATATTCTTGTTCTGGGGTTGCCAGACTTCTTAGGTAAAAAACCAGCCGTTTTACGTTTTGCAAGCCACCTGATCTTTGTCTCAAAGACTCTCAACTCTGCCTCTTGAAGGCAGCTATTTACAAGATGTAAATAAACAAATGTGACTGTGTTCCCACAAGACTTTATTTATAAATACAAAGAGTGGGCCGGGTGTGGTGGCTCACACCTGTGATCCCAGCAATTTGGGAGGCCAAGGCAAGTGGATGACTTGAGGTCAGGAGTTGGAGACCAGCCTGGCCAACCTCGTAAAAGCCCATCTCTACCAAAAAATACAAAAATTAGCTGGGCCTGGTGGTGTTGCCTGTAGTCCCAGCTACTTGGGAGGCTGAGGCTTGAGAATCACTTGAACCTGGCAGGTGGAGGTTGCAGTGAGCCAAGATTGTGCCACTACACTCTATCCTGGGCAACAGAGTGAGAACCTGTCTCAAAAATAATATTAATAATTAAATAAATAAATAATTGAGAGTGGGCAAGATTTAACTTACAAACTGCAGTTTGCTGACCCCTGTTCTAGTTAGAGTTATAACTTAATTTTCACAATAGTTAAACGTTCAGGACTATTGTGCTCATTGTGTCTCCCCAACAGAATGTTTTGAATTTTAATTTCCTAATTCATAGTAAAAGCCTCTTCTGACAGTCTATTAAAAAATTATGTTTTACTGTTTATCTTTAGCCTAAGATGTATGTTGAGACACACAAATATATTTTAGACATATCATCACAGTAGATAACATATAGTCAATGAACAAATAAATATATAACTAAAGAAATAAATTATTGGTGTATATGGAGTCAGAACATCTTTACCAGAATCTGCCTCCTGTTTAGATAGATGTGTCAGATATTTATCAAAGGTCTCCTATACGTGAGGCGTTCTGCTAAGAAGTGGAGTTGTATGAAAGAATAAGACACAATCTTTCCTTCCAAATGACTTAACTCTGGGAGACAAATCAATGACACAAGTGTAAGTATTACATTTATGAAAGTTATGTCAACTTTTTCAGAGTACTCAGATATAGTAAATGGATTAGTCCAGAAATATTCTCAAATACAGCTTCCTACAGTACCAATCCATATGGTACTACTATTCAAGAAGTGCAAGAATCTATCCTCACACAGCAAAATCACAGTATGTCTACATTTAGCCTGGATTGAATTGATATCAGGATGATCAAAATTAGAAACATGATTCCATATTGGATATTATTTTTGCCATTTCCTTATTTTAATTTTTTTTAAACAAGTGATACTCTTCTCAAATTTAATATTGGTTCCTTAACCCCAACATTATTTTGGAAGTGAGTTACATAAATTCTATCCTTTGCAGCCCCTATGCTTTATTCTTTATCCTCATGCTTAACTCGTTTTCTCCAAATGCCTTTTTCTTCACTTTCACTTCAGAGCAACCATAACAGAGGTGAGCATAAATAGGTTTTTTCTTTATTGTGTAAAATGCATGAGACACCATAAAAATGGCCAATGCTAAACTGATGACAATTCAAGGAAGATAAATCAAATGCTAAAATATGTGGGAGAACGTATCAATACATAAAAACGGGGTGGGGGAAGTCTGAAATTATCATGGCATGGCTTCAAAAGGAAAGATACCAAGAAACAGTTTGGAAAATAGTAATATTATCTGGATGAGATGAGTGACTGTCATTTGTCACAACCCCAGGATATGAGTCTTGCAGATCGTTGTGAATGATGCTTTGAGTGTTACAATAGAACTAAAAGACGTGGAAGCATTTGATTTAACGCAATGACATCAGTTTTGTCTGCCAAATCCCAAGGAAGACATCTACAAGCCCATCAATCAACATTAGGATCTCTGTGTTGAGCAAATGACAGCCAAATCATAAAGCCGTCATCATTTAAAATGTATTTTTAAATCACCTCTCCGCTACCATTTATAACGGATACATTTTTAACTCCGATAATTAATCAACTCTGACACATTTCCTTCCTTTTTTCCTTTTTCTCCTCTGAAATCCTTCTTTTATAAGGAGCCATTTTTAATTTCCCATATGTAGAAAACCAGCCAAGGTATTCAAGTCCCAAAGTTTCATCTATGATGAGGCTTTGGAAGTGTATGAATTAAGAAAGTTGAAAAACAATCTTCAGCTTAGATAGTATCTTGACATGCATGTGTGATAATCAAAGTGACACTTCCCTTAGGAATAGAACCTCACTGCTCATGACTGTATCTCAGGAAGGCATTGCTTGAAAATTATGTACCTCAAGTTCATGGCCATATCACATTTCCCCACGTCTTCAAGCACCAGTCCATCAGATAATTTCTCTTACAGAGATTCCAGTACTGTAATTTGCCTCTGCTTTAATCAACAGTGAGATAATATAGAAGCCGCATTAAATGATTCAGAATCATTTCATCGGCAGGAAACCCATTAGTCTAACCATATTTTCCCATACTTCTCAGCACCATGTCCTGTCATCTGGAAATAATAGATACCATAAAAGCAAATTCTAAAAGCTTTAAAAAAATGCTAGGGCAGAGCACATGGTGTTTATTTGGAGGCTGATATTACCACAAATTAATCAAAATAGGAAATTTTTTCCAGTATATTTGAATTCGATTTCCGTATGAAATAATGCTAAAATGTTACATTTAAACATGATATATTTACATGGTTACTTTTAACAGATTGGAATATGCCAGATGTGCAAATGTAGAATCATACTAATGTGGATGTTTTCATTTCCCGTAAATCAATACACAAACGTAAAAAAAAAAAAAAAAAAAAAAAAAGGGCCGGACACGGTGGCTCACGCCTGTAATCCCCGCACTTTGGGAGGCTGAGGCAGGCAGATCACGAGGTCAGGAAATCGAGACCATCCTGGCTAACACAGTGAAACCCCGTCTCTACTAAAAAATACAAAAAGATTAGCCAGGCCTGGTGGCGGGCGCCTGTAGTCCCAGCTACTCGGGAGGCTGAGGCAGGAGAAAGGCGTGAACCCGGGAGGCAGAGCTTGCAGTGAGCCGAGATCGCGCCACTGCACTCCAGCCTGGGCGACAGAGCGAGACTCTGTCTTTAAAACAAAACTAAAAAAAAAAAAAAAAACGGGAAACTGTCAGCTTCAGGGAGGGACTCATGCATGTTAAACATTTTCAGTCAGCAGTCTAATGGTGCACCTCTGGTTATATTTAATGTGCCGCCAAAGTCTTCAAGTACCCTAAATGCATTAGAAGTTGTAACTTAACAAAATTATGAAAGTTTAATGCACGTATTTGGAAAGAGTCAAGGGCATGGCAAGTGGAAATCTAAACATTTAGAATTTCATTATCCATGTGAGCTGAGTACCTGCTAGAGTTTCTCACAATCTCTAGGCTCTTCATAAATACTAATTGGTAATGGGTTTGCTTTTAAAAAACTGAGATTCTATAGAACATTCCTCCATTCTCAGAGTGTATCACCATAGCACTCTAAGTTATAATGAGGTTACTTTGTAGCCAGTAGAAAGAAGAGTTGGAAGAAATAAGGCCTCAAATGATAGGGTGATGGCAATAGCTGGAATGGATTTGACCTTTGTAACTGAAGGAAAATTTCTAGTTATCAAGTTGCAGAAGGAGAAATTGGTAACATTAAAATAATCAGTAGAACATGTTAATCCTTAATGAGCGTTCCAAGTTCCTACCCCAAACTTCAAAGTTTACTAGGTCTTCGTGATGTGAAGGTGAAGAGAATGATTATCAAGTAATAACAAATGCCTGTAGTGTTTTTAAATAGATAATGCAAATCAAATAAATAGTCTTAAGTGATTTATTTGATTGCTACACTATTTATGACAATACACTCAGCAAAGATTCATGTATTATTTTAGTGAAGTCAATAAAACTGCAATGGTTAAGAACTACTTTCCATTCCATATCTGTCTTTTAAATTCACTGTAAGGATCGCAGGAGCTAATGAAGGTAAAAGGGTTAATGCAATAAAGAAAGAATATAAGTAACTCAAGAATGGGAAAAAGAACCCAAGCCTTTTTGACCTATTAAAAACAAGAATCAACACTTTATGACGCTTATCACATGCATGCATTCAATATTTCTGAAATATTAACTCATGTATTGTTCACCATAATCTGATAATACAGATACCTTTATTCCCATTTTATGGATGAAAGAAACTTGAGCACACAGAGGTTATGTAATTCTGCCTAAATCACAGACCTGGTATACAGCAGACCAGGGATTTTAATTTAACAGGCAAATTCCCACTATAGCTTATCTCCTAGACAATTGACGATGCAGCCTCCTCTTTTCATTTTTCTTACATCTATTAACAATGAAACTATTGACTAGTTTCTTATAACTATAAGCAATTTCAAAATAGCATATTTTATGATAGCCTAGCAATTATGAAGCCAAATATCACTGGGATCATTTTTCTCTTTATATTCAAGCCTAAACCAGAGCAGTATGAGTTTGTGTTAATTCTGCCTTATTATCTCCTCTGAGAATAAGCTGAAAGCTTTATACTATGAACAGGAAAGATGTCTGTCTTCATGAGAGCTAAGATCCCATGCCAATAAAAATCATAAAGAATAAAAGTGTTTTGTTTTGAATTCATTGTTTGACTAAAGCACTTAAACCCCAAATGTATGATCCCAGAATTAGCTAAGTGTCTATTATCCTTCATAATGTGAAAGACAATTTAAATTTGATTTTAAAGTATCCAAGGAAACAAAATTGGGTGAAAAATGGGATGAAAAGGAGGGAAAAGAGAAATCTCGCAAAATACTTTCAAAAATATTCTACCCCCACTACAGTTTTGGGCAACATTGTCAGAAGAGAAGCATTTAACACCCTCTTTATTTAAAGTTGGATTTGTTTAACTGGCCAGGGCTTAAGAAAATGTTATGCCTTTTCTGTGGGAACATTTTCTAAGAACGAATTTAACTTGGCTACTATGAAAGTTGTTTTTGTTGTTTGGAGTTTTTTAATGTTAGTATTTGAGATGACTTTGTTTTCTTTGGGATGGAGGGAGCAACTTTTCATACAATTTAGTGGTTTCATGAAACCACCACCACTGGACTCTCATACATTCCATGGACTATATATAATATATATTTCAGCTGGGTTCGTTTTCCCAAAATCCAAGAACTTTTACATAAAAGTTGCTCAATTTCAGAAAGATTTAAACCACAGGGAAGATAATTCTAGATGACACTGAACTACAGGGGTTTCCTAAGTAAACTGCATATCATTTCACCTCTCTCAGCTGTCTTCAGTTTGGCATCTTACGGCCTCAATTTAAAAGCTACTATATTCTGCTTCAATGTATGTCTGATTTAGAAGCCCAGACAATTTTGCTTTGATCAGTGCAACACCCTGAAGCTCCTTCCTCCATCTCCACATCTCCTCACATTCGGCCTTGCCCCTCCTGACACATATACTCAATAGAGGTAAACCTAAGAGTCCAAACATGGTTTTGGACTATGCTTGGTTTCTCTTGCAACCATAAGAACATTACGCAGCCTCAGAACAGCTCTAAGCCAGATTCCTGCTCAGGTGACAAAACACAGGCTGATTACTGTCGTTATTTACTACCTGGCACTTGGAGAGTTCCAAGGAGGGGTTGATGAGAAATATTTTGTATTTTTTAAAATTAAAATTAGGAATTAGGAGTCATGCATTTGTTTTCCTTTTTATTATCATGAAAAAACCTGGAATAAGATGTGCAATAGATGTGGCATAAAACCAGAATTTGTCTTTCAACCCAACTCAAACATGGAGAATTGGACTAGAATGGTTTATACGCATGTTCAAACAGTGTTTTAGGAGAGTTTATGACGGAGTGCCTTACCAGAGTGTGAGAAAGGTGAAGAAAAATCAAAAAAGGAACAATAAGACACAGAGAGGTGCTTACTCTAGACCCAAAAAAGAAAGAGGAGTTTATTTACCATCAGGCAGCAACTATAGCTTCAGGAAAAAGATTGAGGTCACAGCAGGAGGGCAATCACTGCCAATCCTCTCTTTCTGTTTGTTATCTGCTCCAGTCTCTCCTATTGCCAAAGCCAGCTGGAAGCCAGAGGGCAAGGGAATCCTCTCCTACAGTCCAGGCAGGTCAGCCTCCCAGGGCACAGGGCGAAATAAACTGGTGAATGGATCTGGACTGGCAAACAGAATGTCCAGCAAAAACATACTACAGATTATGTTTAAAAAATGGTAGATTAATCAATTGATAGATTGAACAAAAGCAGTTTATTTGGACCCTATTTAATTCAAATATGTTCAAATGTTGAATATCCTTTGTATCAAATCCACTGTAAGTGAAGTCTGAAAACTTTCTCCCACCAATGCCGAACTAAGTTGAAACTATATAGGCACACCTCTATGAATAAAAACATTTATTAACCGAAGTATTGCTTTCTTTCAAAATAAATCACTTTATACTTTGAGGGGGGAAAAAAAGACTGTAATTGGATCTTTCCCATTCTGTCTTTGCTCTGGGATTTTAAAAGGCATTCTGCAACATTTTCAATTCAGGTTTAAAAATCAAGATTATGACATTCTGGGAATTGCAAAATGATCATTTTTCTAATAAAAGTGGTTTTGAGTGATCACACTAGACTGTTTTTGTAAACTGAACTGAGGTCAGAGGATAAACATTTCTGTTAGTAACTGTTGTTATAAAGAATATTGCCATACTAAGCAATGTCACAGTAGGTAGCTAGCCAGGCATAAGCAGGCAGGAGAGGGCTCCCCCAACTGCCACCAGGAATGTCAGGCGACCATAGGCTGGTGGTCAGGAAGTTGTCACACTGCCTCTCTAAAATAACAATTGTTCACAGCCAGTGCCAGAGAAAAGCCATTTCTCAATAGATAAAAACACCTGAAACTGGTGATCAGTTCTCAGTAAGATCTTAGGAATTCAGAGAGTGGGCTCAAGCATGCCCATTAAGAGGCAAAATGGTGGAGTTTAACTGGAATATGACCTTCTGGGGGCATTCCACTGGAAAAGGAAAGAATGCCTCTGGTAAGCATGAGTACGACTACAGTAAATACACTGCACGTGCTCCCCTCCCAAGCCCTGACAGGCCATTGTGCATGTGGACAACATACCGTAAGGGAAGAATCAGGGGAGAAGAGAGGCAAGACCTCAGAAGTATGCCAACATACAAAACCCCAAGTCAAAAGGTCAAACCACATATTTGTGCTTCAAGTGGCCCAGCTGGGTCTCTTCCAAGTGTACTTTCCTTCATGTGGTTCCTGCTCTAAAGCTTTTCAACAAACGTTCCCTCCTGCTCTAAAACTATCCTTGGTGTCGTCTTCTGCCTTATGCCTCGCAGTTGAATTGTTTCCTCTGAGGAGGCAAGAATCGAAGTTTCTACAGATTTGTTGTATGGATTGGCTGCCAGTAACTTGCATAATTTCCACCAGTGACAAAAATAGTGGAGAAATAAAAAAATAAAAATAAAAATACTTTTTAAAAAGACCCGACTGGAACCATCTACCCTGGGTGATAATGAAGTTAGCTATTTAGCCAAGTAATTGGATGCCTTTTCTAGCCTTTATTGACTCACAAGCAATAAAATAAAATGTATAAATACTTCATTTCCCTTGTGCGAGGGTTCCACTGACAGATACCATGGAATTCTGACCTTGCAGCAGCTAGAAACTTTTTCAAAAGGACCAGAGCCACTCCCTGGCCGTGATGGATCAAGGACTGTATGCATTCTCATTGCCCAAGAATAATATTAACACAGTAATTGGGGCAATTAGAATCTGGTCCAGGTACCTACAAAAATAAAAAGAGTGACTTTTTCAAGTTTTATACATAACTTACTTCACATTGAATTATTAAAAAATCTCTAATACAAGATGCACACCTGCCACTATCTTGCTCTAGAGGCCAATGTGAGAGAGAGAAAGAAAAAGAGAGAGAAACAAGCACTTACACATAAGGAGCCCGTTTGAATTAAGCTCCACAACAAGTCCCAACACTGGTGGATAACTAAGGGAGAGATCTTTTTGTTTACAAATGAAAAGGTGTTCACTCTTTCTCAGGCCATATCAGACACAGAAGAGTATAAGCCCAGTTATGCAGCCTTTTTGCTCACCCAGTTTCTGCCGTACTGACAACCCTTAACTCCTCAAGTCAATAGCCTTTTTTTCCTTTGCAACTTTTACCCATTTGCTTTGTTCTGGTGGAGTATGGATTCCCTGTCTAGCTGCACGGTTCCTATTCAAACATGCCCCCTTCCCATTCTCTAGCCCTGGAGGTGTGGCTGTTTCCTGCATTTCTCCCTCTAGGAAGAAGGTAAACCCCATGAGGACAAGAAGAGTGTCTGCGTGTCCTCTTCTCAGTATCTAACAAAGGGCTTCGCACATAGTAGATCCTTAATAAATATTTGTTCAATGCATGAATGAAATTCTCATCCAACTTTAATTATAGAATTATACAGTAACCTGCCTGAAGGCATATTTCTTTTTCTCTTCTTTTCTTTTTTAATATGGGAAACTATATCAAAACTTTCCCATAGCTTTCGTACTCACAACACTCTAAGAAGGTTTCTGGAATGTCATAAACAGCAATTCCTTGCCACATCATTGTAACAAAGAGTCCTGCTGCCAACAGAACTGCAAACCGCAGTGCAGACAGAGCTGGGAATCCTGCACTCAGTTCAGTTTGTGATTGTGTTTATTTTATGTTGACTTTCTCTTTACCAGAGCTCAAGAGAGAATGTATTAATCCTCACAGTGTTCTGTGAAGATGTCTGGTCTCTCCTACTAATATCTACTAAGGAGATTAAAGTGACTAACACAGAAAACTACTGACATTGTTCACTTAGCACCAAGAAAACCTCCCGGTTTGGCAGCTGTGGCCTAAGAACCTAGTGTCGCAGGAGAAGTTCCAGAACTGGGGCTTAGCCTGGGTGGCCACATGGGTTCTTGGCTTTGTGCAGGAAGGAATTCAAGTGCGCCCACATAGTAAAGTGAAAGCAAGTTTCCTGAGAAAGTAAAGTAATAAAACGGTGGCTACTCCATGGGCAGAGCAGCCCTGAGGGCTGCTGGGTGCCTATTTTTATAGTTATTTATTGATCATATGAAAAACAAGGGGTGGATTATTTGTGAGTTTTCTGGGGAAGGTGTGGAGAAATTTCTGGAACTGACCATATGGGGTAACTTCCGGACATTGCCAGGCAATTTGTAAACTGTGATGGCGCTGGTGGGAGTTTTATTTAATATGCTAATGCATTATAATTAGAGTATAATGAGCAGAAAGGGTGATCGGAGGTTTCTTTTATCACCCTATTTGTTTTGATGGGTTTTGGCTGGCTTCTTTAGGGCATCCTGTTTTATCAGCAGGGTCTTTGTGACCTGTACCTTGTGAAACCAATCTTGCAGGATAGAACTCCTATCAAACTAGTAGTCAAAAGTTCCAAAGACTTAGGAGAGGGGGAGTCACAGTACAGGGTATGTTTTTCTATTTTGCTGACTGGCAGAACTTTTTAACTTCTCTGAGGCTCATTTATCTCATTTGTAAAATGTGGATAACTCAGAACTTGCAGAGTCATTGTAAGATAATAAAAATAATAAAATTGCACACAGCTATGTATACATACACACAAAAATACACACACATATTTACATATATACATATATACACACATATGCCCATGCTCTCACACATGCGCACATCCATACATGCACACGCAAACACATATGCCTAGATCAGTATCTTGCACAAAGGAGGTATTAGATTATTAAAAGTTTATCAGTTTTATTACTGTTACATCAAAATGTTAGAAGGACAGACAAAATATTCAGCTGCCAATTTTCAATACCCAAGAACTCTACATAGAGAGAACTTCAAGATATACAGAACTATCAAATAACAAGAAATGTGTTAGGTAGAACATAGAGTATAACTGCAAAAAGGCTTTCCTGGAAAAACATCAACTACACTAAGTAAAATATTTATAAAAGGGAAAAAAATAGAAAATGAACTTGAAATAACAAACTGAGGTGTTCTTCAAGCACATTTTATCTCTGTGTAAGATAAGAAGGGAAGGTCAACTGATAAATGTCTAAAAGATACAAACGTTTTAAATGTTTTTGTAATTTCTATGCTTACAAACATACAGACATGAACTGTATATAATATGCATACTTTGGAACACAGCATTTATTCCCAGCAGAAGTCCCAGTGGGAGCCGTGGCTATAGGACCCAGCGTTCAGATGCCCTTACCATGATCTGGAGGGTCAGAGGGATAAACCCTCCTATGGCTGGTTTTGTAAAAGAACAAAACAACCTCATGGGAAAACATTTCTGCTGGTCAACAGGAAGTCCGGTCCTCCCCTTATGCTTGTGTTGATTGTGCAATGTGTATAACTATCTTACCAATAAGAGCAGTAGAGGATGAATTTTTGCCAAATCTCCCTTCATCAAGTTTTGTGCCAAGACACAAGGCTGGATACACCACAGAAGGGGCACTTTCTTTCATTTCAACCACCAAAAATCCCTGGTTTAACTCTGAGAGAGGTAAGGTAGTAAAGCTCAGTGTTGGAGAGAGGAATAAAGCTGGGGTGCATGCTACTAAATTTCTTCCTTATTTTCACTCTTTTCTACCAGAGATTGTGGCCAGATGAGAAAAAGTAAATGGTGAGAAATATCAAGGGGGCGGGGATAGTTCACAGACATTTCTACAAATTACCAAGTACCCACAGGAATAATGGTGGAAATCGTGCAAAGAATGGAAAGAGAGTTTTCCTTGAGGCAACTGCTGCAGCCCTTGGGACATGAGATGAAGATGCTGGTCCCAGCTGCAGGAGTGCCAACCTAATGCTGTAAGGAAGAGGATGCACGGAAGACACTGATCACTTGGAAGAGCAGAAGTCATTAGAACATCACTGAGATGCAGGCAAAGAGAAGAAGTAAGTGACAAAAGCCTTGCAGTAGCTGAGTGCATGCTCTTGAAAAATGGTAAATGTAGATAGAGAGAAATCCAGGACAATTGCCATTCTGAGGATGAACTGTCTCAAAATTTACTAGGGAGAATTGATAAATAAAATTCCTGGCCACACTCTGAGAGATTTGGTAAATTTGCATTCACATCCTGTAAATCTGAATCTTTAAGATGTCCCCTAGGTACTACCCTGGATTTGAAAACAACACATGTAGAGTGAGAACAGTAGATAATCCCTGGAGACCTTCAGTTCTTGCTGAGGAATACTCAAGAGTTGATCAGAAGGGTTGGAGTTTCTGCAGAGTAGAAGTAGATAAAACAGGAAAGAAACACTTTTCTTACAGTTTTACATCCATATCCTTTTAGTGACTATATCAGAGTAGCTTAGCATCTTTTTGGTGTTTATGGAATAATTAGGAAGCAAATTTCAATAGTAAAAATAAATATTTTTAAAGATGCTTAATGGACAAAGCAATCACAAGTAAAATGTGTGTTAAAAATCTACAGAACCAATGGTTGGTATGGATTATTTATTTGGTTTCAATATTTTCTTTCAATAATATTGAAAATTTTTAGTAAGTAAGAAAAGTTTTAGGTATTTTGGGAGGTCGGGTGCAGGAACAATGAAATAAAATTCACATTTTAAATTCAATTTTAGATTCCCATTTTAAGTTCACAAATTGAATTTACTGAAAATGTACACACCAGTAGATTATCAACTTGCATTCCTAAAGCTATGCATTACAGTTTCCAGCAAAATAATTTGGTTTTTAATAATTCACTTTCTTTTGTGAACACTAGATAACTGAATAAGTGGAGGAAAATAAATGAATAAAAACAGACAATTAATAGATTCTCTATGGACCCCAATAGTCAACATTATAGGACTATATTCCTTAAGTACACCAGAATTGCTTAAGTACACAATCTTAAGGTGTACAGTATCTATGTCCTCACAACTATAAATCAAAAGAATGCTAGAATTGAGCATATTTATTTGTCTGATTATTGAATTATAAAGTTGAAAAAAACTGCAGATGACATTCTTTGGGAGAATAAAATTATTTTTTTCTTTACAGTCAACCTTTAACATTATTGAATGCAGGTAAACTTTAAAAAGTATAGCATCCACTTACAAAGAATCCTATCATCCAAATTTATAGCAGCCAGTCCTGTTTGCATCTTGGGCTAAAGATCTTCTTGTTCAAATAGGACTTTCCACCTGGAGCTGTGTACCTGTTTGCACCACCATTTTACTAAAAATTCACTAGTGAAAGCACCAGTGACTACTCTAGATCAGCATATCCTAAAATGTTTCTGATGTTTAATAATCAATATTTTTAATGAATGAATCAATAAAAAGTCAGAATTAGCATGTGCCCTTAGTTGTTCCAGTGCACTGTTTGTGCATCGTGGTATCTAGAAGATTCTCTATGCAACAACATAGACCTCTTTCCTATCTGCTGCACAGCTGTTATGAGATTAGGTCTTGACTTTAGTGTAGTTCCTATTTTCTTCTCTCCATTCATTGAAAATAGCTTTTCCTTTTTATGATTTTTCTCTAAAGCCATGATAACTAGTCTACTTACCTGTCACTTAAAAAGGAGATTTCTTACTTTTAACTAAAAGGATCATTGTCACCATGGTGATGCTATTTATATCAGGTCAAATAGAGTTCCTGCTGGGGTGGACTTCACAACCAGTCTCTCCAACCACCTTCCAGTTCCTGCCATTGTTGTTGCAGGAATCCATTGTCCAGTTTCCCTACTGCAACATACATAGGGCACATCAAGTCTGATGCTCCCAATGTACACTGAAGATTTTTTCTGTCCCTGACACCAGAGTCTTCCACAGTGCTTTGCATTGGGTTTCATAGTTCCTGCAAAACTTGAAAGCTGTCACTCAGAATGGCCTCTTGCCTCTGTGCAGTCCATGCACATGATACAATTGCTTCTGAAACTGCATTCAATTGGTTAGACTTCAGGAGCAACAGGGAAAGTCTAGCATTAGTTGCTGTTATTGCCCAGCCAACTGGCCACACAATGTAGCATATGAGGTAGGGAAGAGAGGATGATTTCTTCCTTCCTATTCTTGATTCTTTGCTGAAACGCCCACCTCAGATCTCTTTAGTCTGAGAATCAGGGCCATTCCTACAGTTTAAAAGGCCAGGAAGTACCAGAACAAGGAGCAAGGTAGTTGTATCAGCTTTTTTCTTGTATGAATTATTCTTTGAAATGGGCATTGTAGAGTAATAGTGATAGTAGTAGTTCTTTGTAACATAAATTTGTCTGTTGCTTTTCTTATCCAATGAGATATGAAGAAGTCTAGTCATCAACTTAAATGACTCTGGGTTCACACACTCTATGACCTGGCCAAAGTGGAAACTTACCATATACATTGGATCCAGGTTTTGATAAGACAATTTTCATGTTAGTGTTCTCTGATTTTATTCCTATTTCTAACAACAAAAGTTATGTTTTTATAAAACAGTTGAATAAACCTATAAATATAAAAATGAGACAATCGCTAACAAAAAAAAGTGAGATTTAGTTCTGCTAGCAAACAAATAGACAAAACCAAAGGTACCTTGAGTAAATTAAATGAGGAGGAGAGAAACAACAACAACCACAACAAAATGGATTTTATTCAGATTTAAACCCTATTCATGAAGTCAGCACACCTGAATATGTCAAATATGTTAAATACTTGATGAGTCACGGGTTTATTTAGCTTACTTTGTCCCAGAAAATATCTAAGGCAGATGTTCTCATCAAAAAAGCTCAGATCCTTATAAGATAGATTTCAATTTAATACAATTTTTAAAAATATTTATTAAACATCTGCTGTATACGTCTCAGAAAGGATAAGAAAGATGACTCTAAGATCCATAAGACTAAGGAGTATATTATCAATCATATATATAACAGCAACAAGAAGATTAAATACCTAGGAATATATTTAACCAAGGAGGTGAAAGATCTCTGCAAGGAGAGTGACAAAACACTGATAAAAGAAATTATAGATGACACAAACGTAAAAAACATCCCATGCTCATGGATTGAAAAAATCAACAGTGTTAAAATGTCCACACTGCCCAAAGCAATCTACAGAGGCAATGCAATTTCTGTCAAATTACCAACATCATTTTTCACAGAATTAGGAAGAACAACCCTAAATTTCATATTGAACAAAATATAGCCCAAATATCAAACCAATCCTAAGCAAACAAAACAAAGCTTGAGAAATCACATTACCTGACTTAAAATTATATTTTAAGGCTACAGTAACTAAAACAGCATGTACATTTTTGTACTGGTACAAAAATAGACACATAGATCAATGGAACTGAATAGAGAACCCAGAAATCAAGTCACATACCTACAATGAACTGATCTTTGACAAAGTCAACAAAAATAAACAATGGAGAAAGGAAGCAATATTCAATAAATGGTACTGGAAAAATTGGCTGCCCATATTCATAAAAAAACTGGACCCCTATCTCTCACCATGTACAAAAATTAACTCAAGATGTATCAAATACTTAAATATAAGACCTGAAACTGTGAAAATCTTAGAAGAAAACTAGGATAATCTATTCTGGACACTGGCATAGGCAAAGAATTTATTATAAAGACCTCAAAAGCAAACACAACAAAAACAGAAATAGACAAATGGGACTTAATTAAACTAGAAAGCCTCTGCACTGAAAAAGAAATAATCCACGGAGTAAAGAGACAGCCTATAGAATGGAAGAAAATATTTGCAAATTGTGCCCCTAACAACGTATTATTAATTTCAGACTCTATGAGGAACTGAAACAACTCAACAAGTAAAACAACAAACAACCCCATTAAAAAGTGGGCAAAGGACATGAACAGCTATTTTTCAAAAGCAGACATATAAGCGGCCAACTAACAGGAAAACATGGTCAACATCACTAGTTATCAGAGAAATGAAAATTAAAACCACAATGAGATATCATCTTACATCAGTCAGAATGGCCTTTTTTTTTTTTTTTTTTTTTGAGTCTCACTCTGTCACCCTGGGTGGAGTGCAGTGGCAGAATCTCCTCACACTGCAACCTCTGCCTCCTGGGTTCAAGCGGTTCTTCTGCCTCAGCCTCCCGAGTAGTGGGGACTACAGGTGAGCGCCACCACACCTGACTAATTTTTGTATTTTTAGTAGAAATGGGGTTTCACCATATTGGCCAGGCTGGTCTCAAACTCCTGACTTCATGATCCGCCCGCCTCAGCCTCCCAAAGTGTTGGGATTACAGCCATGAGCCACCGCACCTGGCCAGAATGGCTGTTATTAAAAATTCAAAAAACAACTGATGTTGGCTTGAAGGCAGAGAAAAGGGAACATTTATGTACTATCGCTGGGAATTTAAATTAGTACAACTTCTATAATAAACAGTATGGGAATTTCTCAAAGAACTAAAAATAGTACTAACATTTGATCCAGTAATTCCACAACTGGATATCTACTCAAAGAAAAATAAATTGTTATAGTAAAAGAAAACCTGCACTTATATGTTTATCACAGCAGTACTATTCACAATAGCAAAGTCATGAAATCAACCTAAGTATCCATCAATGGTTGATTGGATTTTAAAAACTGTGGTATGTATACATCATGGAATAATATGCAGCCACAAAATAAGAACAAAATCATGTCACTTGCAAATGATTTTGGATGAAGCTGGAGGTCATTATCCTAAGTAAAATAATTCAGACAGAAAACCAAATACTGAATATTCTCACTTAGAGGTGGAAGCTAAACAATGGGTAAACATGGATATAAAGATGGAAATTATAGACACTGGGGACTCCAAACATAAAAAACCTACACATGTACTCTCTGAATCTAAAACATAAACTATATATTATTAAATGTTTACATAATGGATATTGTAATTAACCTGATTTGATCATCACACAATATATACAGGCAGTATAATATCACATTGCACCCCATAAATATGTACACTTACTCTCTATCAATTATAAATAGAAACTAATCACAAAATTTTTTAAAGGCTATGAAGTGTATCGTATCTGTTTTTCACTAGTTCCTAGCACAATAACTGGCCTATAGTAAGCAATCAGTAAATGTATATTTATATATGGAATAAATTCATTCCCTTTCTTCCAGGGACTAAAATCATAGCTTTTGTGATTGGATTGCTTTCCTAGTCCAGGAAATATTTTCACACACCTGTTTGTTCTACACACCCCTGGGAGATAGGCAGGAAAAAATATCATTTGTTTTGCCTGTCTGATGAAGAAACTAGTTATTGGAAAGTTAAAGCAATTTACCCAAAGCCAGGAAGTTAAGAAAGAACAAAATTGGGAATACTCTTTCCCCTATACTAGGACACCTGGGTGTATTAGTCCATTTTCACACTGCTATAAAGACATACCTGAGACTGGGTAATTTATAAAGGAAAGAGGTTTAATAGACTCACAGTTCCACATGGCTGAGGTGTCCTCAAGAAACTTAACACTCATGGTGGAAGGGGAAGCATGCACATCTTACATAGTGGCAGGTGAGAGGAGTGAAGTGTGAACAGAGGAAGAAACTGCGACTTTTAAAAACATCAGATCTCATGAGAACTCACTCACTATCATGAGAACAGCATGGGAGAAACTGCCCCCATAAACCAATCACCTCCCATCAGGTTCCTCCCTTGATATATGGGGATTACAATTCAAAATAAGATTTGGATGGGGACACAGAGAAAAACCATATCACTGGAGCAACATACTTAGGCCCTAAGCCATCTCCGTGACTTACTTTTAAACTCACCTCAAAGGGAGCTTAATCATCAGAATGCTCCCTTCTTGGTCCATGTAAGGATATTCCATTCAGAAGGTAACCTTCAAATACCACCATGCTTTGCAGACAAGAACTGACATTTCTTGAGTTCTGATTATGTGACAGGCACAGTGCTACATTTTACACGTGTTAGCTTATTTAAACTCCCTAATTACTCTCTAATATAGGTATCATTTCCCATTTGAGACATCAGATATGGGAAAATTAAATAACTTGCCCAAGGTCAGAGTTGGTAAGTGAGAGAGCTAGGATTTCAACAATATTAGTCTTGTTTCAAAGCTCATTGTCTTTACTTTATTACACACTGATTCCAAGAAATGAAAATTAGCTACTCTTCATAAAATATCTGGGGACTCCTGCCCTAAGAAATAACCGAGCATGATTGCAATGAACCTCTCTAATAAGAAGTAACCCTGGTTTCCTTTGATCAGAAGGAATGCTTCAGAACTGTGTGGTGTTTACAAAGCCTTGCTCCAGGAATTGCCTTCTTTCTCTGAGATGTGAAACCACAAACTAGTTGCTTTGGGTAATTAAAGGTTCTTTGCACCATCTGAATGTGTCAACAGCAAGTGTCCTGGGTAAATTTCAAGTGAGTAATTGCATTCTGCCAATCTGAAATGCCTTTCTAATTTCTTTCTCTTAAAATATCCACTTACTGTACCTTTTACTGTGACTGTTTATAATTTTAAAATAACCAAGACTATGCAGTCAGTTGTCCCAAATAAGAGTAAGAATATGAACATTCATTTGATGAATATGTCAAAGTCTTCTATGTCATTGGATAGAAGACAGCTGGTAAGTTTTCGGAGCCCACTTTTCTCCTTACATATCAGATTTCCAAGGGTAATTAAAGCAACCAGAAATGAAAGTTGATTATTTCTTCTTTTTCCATTTCACCTTTACCTGTAGTAGTGTGGGTAAATCAATTTATTCATATTATAAGAACTTTCTCTTTGAAGAAAAAAAGTCTATTGAAATATTACATTTATAACTACAGGCAACCTAATACACAAGATATTTTTAAAAGAGTTCCACTCTAGAAGATAAAGTGTCACCCTAAAATCCATCACACATGTTTTATTGTAACAAGCCATGTTATGTCCTAAGGGGGAAAAAAAATCTCAACAGCAAGCCATAATTTAAAGGAGGCTTTTCTCATAGGAGTTAGTAGGAAGGATTTCCCTACAGTAGATCACTTTAAAATGTTTTGGCAAATCAACTGGATAAGCAAATAGTACAAGTAGAAAATATACATGATATTTTATAAATTAATTTCCAGAGCAAAAGCCCTCACATAATTTGCTTTTAAAACTAATCTTTCCTACTCAAGGATATGGTATATAATCAAGCAATTTATAAACTAATGGTCTAGCTAATAATTTTCTAATTGCTATGAAAGCAAATGAACCAATTGTTAATCCTACCAAAAGCATTTGAAGTGGTTTTATAAGAGATCTCCCATGCCCATGTAATACAACCACACTAAACGCACACACACACACTCACACAGAGAGTTCATCTTACTTCCAAAAGTAGTTTTGTATTTCTGCCTCAGAGTTTTGAGTCGTATAAAGGCAGAAAAATTGGCATAGGAATATGCGTCTATTCCATTTCCATAACGATGAATGTTTCTTATTTCTTTATTGCATGAAAATTATCGAGTTTTCAAATTGTCAAAAAAGTCATTATGCAGGGTCACTAACTACAAAAAAAAATGGCTGTTTGCTTCAGGTCAACTTTACCAATTCCTCACGTTGGTCACCTAGAACCCATAATTTTTATACATAGTAAAAGGTCCAGAGGCCACAGTTATATTCCAATGGAAAGAAAAAGGAAACTATTGGATTATGAGTTTGAAGCCATTCTTCGGGAATGGAAGGCGTCAAGTGACTGAAGAGCATGCTTAGCGCCAATCATGGAACCATTTTCAATCAAACTTAACTTTAATTCTCTGCCCCTTTCTAGAGTTTTCCAGTCATGGAACTTGAAAACCATTATATCCAACTTCTAAAACTAAAATATCAGATGAATAGTTTAAATTAGCGAAACAGTTTAAGTGTGTGTGTATGTTAATTGGCTGGAAAAATACCAGGATTCTCAGCAGTCCTCAGATGATAGAAAAGATTAAATGCAAGAAATAAAAGAGAATTAAGGCAGGGTTGATTCTAGAATAAAAGTCTATACACTCCCATGTTGGCTCTTTGTTCTACCCATGGTGCTATATAGTGAATGATTTTCTTCTCCCAATTGTCTACAAAATATAAACTCTTAGGGTACAGACCTTGTCTTCCAATATTAACTCTCTCAGCAATATTTGTTTTGACCATGACCTGGCTTGAAAAAGATCCTCAATGAATGGTAATTAAATTGCCCTTGGTGCTTTGCCTAGTAATGGAAACTATTTCTAACTTAACTTTCTCACATTTTCTTTCTCACCTTACCTTTCATTGTTTCCCAACATTAACTCCATACATCTGTCCATGATGACATCTTACAAAAAACAATATGAAGCTCCCTCATCCTTTAGGAAATTAATTTTGTATTTTTGTATCCCTACAAATGAGGTAATGATGAATTTAAGAGGACTTACAAGAAACACTTGCTATGGGCTCAACCATCCTTCTGTTCCCTGGTCATTCTTTAGCTAAGCTGAGTTCATAATTTCTTGTTACTGTAAAGGTTTTGACAGCTACATAGTCACTACAAAAATATACTTCATGCCCTTAAGTAATCCATCTCATTAATGCCTGACCTTTGACCCACAAAAAAAGGGTAAGGAGTTAAATATTTTACATGCTTCTCATGGTGAAATGTTATTTCTCTGTAAAACAGCAATTCAGGAAAGAGACTGGAAAATATACAAGTTTTCATGGAGAGAAAAGAAAATCAATAATCATATGATAATCATGATTACTAAAGGTTACTAAAATATCTAATAAATTTTCTCCACATGCTTTTAGATGACCATACAATAGGAAGGAGAAGTGAACTCTCACATGATATCTTGACTTTTTTAAATCAATGAAGCAGAAGCAATGATAAAGATAGATTAAAATTTGTTCCTAGCAGATACATCACTTTATTACAATTGGCTACCATCTTAGAAGTAACGGGGCAGCAGTACTCTGGGGTTATTCCATATTGTAATAGAAAGCAAAGAGGAGACACTGGCATGTAATAAATGCCTACTCAATCCCACATATTCTTCATGTATTATTTCATGTAATCCTCACAAAAACTCTATTTGGTAAATACTGTTATTCTTATTCTACAAGGGATAATAACAAGCGAAATTAAACATCTTGCTTAATGTTACACAAATAATAAACAAATCAGAACGTGTGGAACGTCTGGTTCTACACACACCAACCTCTAGGTATAACTTTTTAAACACCTCAAAAATAACTAGAAAGAGAAGAATAAAACTTTTCTAGGATTTGCAGTGGAATATTTATTAAATTCAAACACCTTTATTGCATATTGTATTTCAATATTAGCACACTGTTTGAAAGTAGTACATACTTCTGGAAAAATATTAGAGCATTTTCAAATCCAAGATTTCTAACTAATAATTGTATTTTAAGCTTTTATGCCAAAAATGATATATTCTTTCTATTCTTTAGATCTTACACAGATTATCCTAGAATATTTTATTCTATAATTTAGGGACTTTATAATGTAAACATATACAGAATTTAAGGTTCAGATATCTTCAAGTTACTTCATATCCAGTGACTTTGGAACCAAGAAAGATTATTCAAGTATAGTTTCATTAGATTTGGGGATGAAGAAGGCATATAGTAAATTTATTCCCTGAAATCCCATTCCCAGAGAAGAGAAAATATTACTCCATTAAGAGAGTAGGAAGGGCAGAGAATTTACACTGACACTTTGTAGTGTAATTGGTGTCAACATTTTTCTCAGAAAGGAGGATGGCATAGACTAAGGAAGTTTCCATTACTCGCTCACACAGTGAATCTGGCTGATGAGTTTAATCAACGGATTGCAACATCTTTTTGTCTTAGTCCATTCAGGCTACTATAATAAAATATCATAAGCTAACTAAGTTATAAATAATAGTGACATTTCTCACAATTCTGGTGGTTAGGAAGTCCAAGATTAAGGCATCAGCAGAAACAGTGTCTGGTCAGAGCATGTTTCCTAGCTCACAGATGATACCTTCTCACTGCATCCTCACATGGTCGAGGGTGAAATGCAGCTCTCTGGGGCTTCTTTTATATGGGTATCAATTCCTTTCAAGAGACTGCCCTTACGAACTTATTAGTTCCCAAATGCTCCATTTCCTAATACTATCACCTGTGGGGTGAGAATTTCAACATATGAATTTTGAGGAAATAAAAACATTTAATCCATTGTACTTCCTCAGTGAAAAACTACATGGCCTTTCAAATTGTATTAAATATTTTTACTCCTCTTAGCATTTCAAGCAAATAACACCAATCAATAATTTAAATTGGTTTTTATACCAGTTATACCTTATGTTAACTGAATGTAGCAGAATCGTCAAATAACAGTGGTTTATTATATCATATAAATGAAATCCAGGTGTAGGCAGGCTAGGGATGTTATGTTGTGTCTACAAAGTACTTAAGACTTAGGATTTATTTAGCTTTCTGTTCTGTGAACCTGAGCACTAAATTCTATATTTAATATCACTTTATGGTTCATGTTTGATTCATCTTGTCAGCATGTAAAAGTTAGGGTTTTATTAGAGGTGCAAAACAACTATAAGGACATAAAGATATTTATTACAGGGATTAGGCCATGTACAACTGTGGGAAATTGTTAAGTCACCCATGTTGCTGCTATGTCTGATCAGTCAGCAGGGATCACAGTCGAGGATACGGGAAAGCAAGGAAACATTTGAATACATAGGGATAAAGTTGAACCCATGAGGATGCACTGGACACTACATCAGTCTCTCACAAGCCACAAGCATCTGACTTTATTTTGCAGGTCATCTGAGAAGACCTAGAAGACTTTGATACAGATCTGCACAAGGGCCTGAATATGTACACCAGGATTCACAGACAATAAAGAAGATTCAGCTGCTGCCCCACCAGGCGCCTCATGGCGGCTGCAGTTTAAACCATCATATCAACATTCTAGCCAGTAATATGGAAAGTGTACTTTTCAACTGAATCGGTTCTTTTTTTTCTCTCTCTCTCTTACACATTTTTCAGCATATGATACCTTATTGTTAACGATAAGCAAACTTTTACAGTATTTTTATAGAAATTTTATAGCTTGCATGAAAAGTTCAATACCCAAGGAAAATAAAATCCTCATTTCTCCCTACACTCAGCCTCTGGCAACTACCAATCTACTTTCTCGTTTATATGATTATTCTCTTTCTATTATTATGCCTATTTTTGATACTTCATATAGGTGGAATCATGTAGTGTTTGCTCTTTAGTGGCTGGTTTAATGGAAGTAGCATAACGTCTTCAAGGTTCTTCCATGTTGTATCATATGACAGAATTTTCTTCTTTTATTGTTGACTAATATTCCATTGTGTGATGTGTGTGTGTGTGTGTGTGTGTGTGTGTGTATTTCTGTTGTTTATAACAGAATATTGAGACTGGGTAATTTATGAAGAAAAATAATTTATTCGTTATAGTTGCAGAAGCTGAGAATTCCTAGGTTTTGATGCTGTACTTGGTGAGAGCTTTCTTGCTGGTGGGGAGTCTCTGCAAAGTCTTGAAGTGATGCAGGACAACAGTTGGCATGAAGGCTGAGCATGCTAACTCAGGTCTCTCTTCACCTTTGTTTAAAGCCACCAGTTCCACTCCCATCATAACCCATATGTTCATTAACTCATTGGGCCTTCATGGTCCAATCACCTCTTAAAGGGCTTATCTCTCAATGCTGCCACTCTCCAGTCAAATCACAGCAGCATTAATCCATCAAAGGACATTTCTATTGTTTTTATCCTCTTGGTTGCTGTGAATAAAGCTGCAGTGGAAATGGAAGTGCAACTATCTCTTTAAAATATGATTTTAATTCTTTTGGATGAATACCCAGAAGTGAAATTGCTATATCATATTATCATATCGCAATAGCAGTTTTAGGTTTTTGAGTAAACTCTATGTTGTTTTCTACAGCAGCTGCACCATTTTATATTCCCATTAACAGCACACAATGGATCAAATTTCTCCAGAGGCTTGCCTTGCCAACATTTGCTATTTTATATGTGTGTGTGTGTGTATGTATGTGTGTGTATATATACATATAAACTCATTCTAACATATGTGAGGTGATACCTTATGACTTGCATTTTCCTAATGATTAGTGATTTTAAGCATGTCTTCTTATACTTGGGCTTTTGTATGCCTTCTTTGGAGAAATGTCTAGTCAAGCCCTTTGCCTATTTTTGATCAAGTTACTTGTTTCTGTGCTATTGAATTATAGGAGTTGCTTATATATTTTGGAAATTAACTCCTCATCAGATGCATGCTGTATTAGCCTGTTTTCATGCTTCTAATAAAGGCATACCCAAGACTAGATAATTTATAAAGGAAAGAGGTTTAGTTGACTCACAGTTCCACATGGCTGGGAGGCCTCACAATTATGGCTGAAGGCAAATGAGGAGCAAAGTCATATCTTACGTGGTGGCAAGCAAGAGAGTTTGTGTAGGGGAACTCCCCTTTATAAAGTCATCAGATCTCATGAAACTTATTCAGTATCATGAGAATGGCATGGGGAAGACCCACCCCCACGATTTAATTACCTTCCATTGGATCCCTCCCATGACATGTGGGAATTATGGGAATTATGGTAGCTACAATTCAAGATAAGATTTGGTTGGGGACACTACTAAACCATATCATTACACCCCAGCCCCTCCCAAATCTCATGTCCCAACATTTCAAAACCAATCATGCCTTCCCAACAGTCTCCCAAAGTATTAACTCATTTTAGCATTAACTCAAAAGTCCACAGTCTAAAGTCTCATTTGAGGTAAAGCAAGTCCCTTCCACCTATGAGCCTGTGAAATCAAAAGCAAGTTAGTTATTTCCCATATACAATGGGGTACAGGCATTGGGTAAATACAGCAATTTCAAATGGGAGAAGTTGGCCAAAATAAAGGGGCTACAGGATCCAGGTAAGTCTGAAATACAGAGAAACAGTCAAATTTTCAAGCTCCAAAATTATCTCCTTTGCCTCCCTGTCTCACATTCAGGTGATGCTGATGCAAAAGGTGAATTCCCACAGTCTTGGGCAGATCTGCCCCTGTGGCTGTGCAGGGTACAACCCCCCTCCCAGTTGCTTTCATGGGCTGGTGTTGAGTGTCTGCAGCTTTTCTAGGCACATGTTGCAAGCTGTCAACAGATCTACCATTCTGGGGTTTGGAGGACTGTGGCTCTCTTCTCACAGCTTTACTAGGCAGTGCCCCAGTGGGGACTCTATGTGGGGGCTCTGACCCCATGTTTCCCTTTTGCACTGCCCTAGCAGAGGTTCTCCATGAGGGACCTGCCCCTGCAGCAAACTTCTGCCTGGACATCTAGGCATTTCCATAACCAACTCTCGGTAACAATTTAGTGCATTTGTTCATTCTCACATTGCTGTAAGGACATGCCTCAGACTGAGTAGTTCATAAAGAAAAGGGGTTTAATTGACTCACAGTTTCGCACAGCTGAGGAGGCCTCGGGAAACTTACAATCATGGAAGAAGAGTAAAGATTCTTCTCATGGAGGTAGAAAAGGGAATAGTGAGAGCCGAGCAAAGGGGGAGCCCCTTGTAAGATCATCAGATCTTCTGAGAACTTACTCATTATCTTGAGAATAGCATGGGGGAAACCACCCCTGTGATTCAATTACCTCCCACAGGGTCCCTCTCACAACACATGGGGATTATGGGAACTACAATTCAAGATGAGATTTCCGTGGTGACACATGCTTTGCAAATATTTTCATCCATTCAATAGGTTTCCTTTTCACTCTGATTCTGTTTTTTGTTTGTTTGTTTTGTTTTGTTTAACTGATTCAATTTCTTTACTAGAAATAGATCTGTTTAGATTTATTGATTTTTTCCTTCTGCTTCGTAGAGGCTGTATGGATTGATGTAGTCTCACTTGTCTATCTTTGTTTTCTAGTCTTTGATATATTTAAGGAACTATTGCCAAGACCAGTTTATTGGATGTTTTGTTCTCTATTTTATTCTAACAGCGTTTAACTTTTAGGTCTTAAGCCTTGAATGCATTTTGAGTTGGTTTTTGTGTATGGTGTAAGATAAAGGTCTAATTTTTTTTATTTTGCATGTGGCTATCCAGCTTTCCTAGCACCATTGCTTCTTTCTTTCCAACTTGAATCCTTTTGTATCTTTTGTTGCCTAACTTATTTGACTAGTATTTTCAATACTATGTTGAATAAAAATAGTTAGAGTGGAGGCCAGGTGCAGTGGCTTATGCCTGTAATCTCAGTATTCTGGGAGGCCAAGGCCGGTGGATCACCTGAAGTCAGGAGTTTCAGACCAGCCTGGCCAATATGGTGAAACCCTGTCTCCAGTATAAATATAAAAATTAGCCAGGCGTGGTGGTATATGCCTGTAATCCCAGCTACTCAGGAGACTGAGACATGAGAATTGCTTGAATCAGGGAGGTGGAGGTTGCAGTGAGCTGAGACTGCGCCACAGCATTCCAGCCTGGGTGACAAAGTGAGACTGTCTCAAAAAAAATAAAAAATTAAAAAAATAAAATTAGTGATAATATCCTTGAGTCACTCCCTATCTTTGATAAAATGTTTTCAGTTTTTCAATGTTCAGCAGGATGTTAGCTGTGAGCTTTTTATATTTGGGTTGTATTACGTTGAGATAATTTTCTATTTCCAGTTCTTGACTGTTTTTATCATGAAACGCTCTTCAGTTTTGTCACAGACTTTTTCTTCATCTATTGAGATGATCATTTGATTTTCTAATTCATTCTATTAATCTAGTGTATCACAATGATTTATTTTGGTACGTTAACTCATTATTGCATTCAAGAAATGTAAATTCCATTTGGCCATGGTGTATAATCCTTTCAGAGGCTGTTGAATTCTTTTTGGTAGTATTTTGTTGAATATTTTTGCATTTATATTTATCAGGAATATTTGACTACATATATTTTTTCTTCTAGCACCTTTGTCTGACCTTCATATCAGGGTAATACTGGCATTATAAAATAAATTTAAAATTGTTCCCTCACCTCTTTGAGTTTTTTGGAGAAACTTAGAAGGACTGACAGTAATCCTTCTTTAACTAATTCATAGAATTCCACACTGAAGCCATCTGGTCCTAGGCTTTTCTTTTCTGGGAGCTTTTTGATTAATGATTCAATTTCTTTACTAGAAATAGATCTGTTTAGATTTTCTATTTCTTTGTTTTAGTTTTGGTAAGGTGTATGTTTCTAGAAAATTATTCATGTCTTCTAGGTTATTCAAGTTGTTGGCAAATAATCGTTCGTAGGAATCTCTTACAATCCTTTTAATTTCTGTGGCATCAGTTATAATGTCACCTCTTTCATTTCTGATTTCATTAATTTGAGTCTTCCCTTTACTCTTAATCTAGACAAAGTTTTGTCAATTTTTTGATCTTTTCAAAACGCAAAATTTTAGCTTTATTGATTTTGTATTATTTTTCTATTCTGTATTTTTTAAATTACTTCCTAATCTTTTTTTTTTTTTCTTCTGCAAATTTTAGGCTTATTGTGTCCTCTTTTTTTCTGTTTTTTTTTTTTTTTTTTTTTTTTCAAATGTAAAGTTTGGTTTTTATTTAAGGTCTTTCTTCTTTTTAATATAGATATTATTGTTATACAGATAGACAAAACTGTATAAGTCTTTCTTTTTCATTTTTAAATATGATTTTGCCAGATGCTGTATTCTTGCTTGGCAAGAACTTTTCTTTCAGCACTTTGAATATCACTCCATTCTCATCTGCAAGATATCTCCTGAGAAATCCACTATCAGTCTGATGGAAGATCCTTTGAATGTGGTGAGTAACTTTTGATGCTTTCAAAATTCTCTTTATCTTTAACTTTTGACAATTTGATTGTAATGTGTCTTTCTGTGGATTTCCTCAAGTTCATTTTACTTGGAGTCCATTAGGTTTCTGAGTCTCTCTGTCTCTTCCACTTCTTGGATTGATAATGCATATATCTGTTGGCTTAATAATATTCTATAAGTCTTTCAGGCTTTCCTTATTCTTTTTTATTCTTTTTGTTACTGATGCTGTAACTCTGACAGAATAATTTCAAATGACTTGCTTTAGAGTTCATTGATTCTTTTTTTGTCCTTGATTATGTCTGCTGATGATCTCCTCTAGTGAAATTTTCAGTTCAGTGATTGTGTTCCTCAGCTACAAAATTTCTGTTTGGATTTTTTCTCTCTCTCTAACTCTATCTTTGATAGAGATTTCCTATCTTTTAGTTGACATTCTCATTTACCCTGAAGAGCATCCTTATGGAGATTAATTACAATTCTTTGTCAGATAATTCATATATCTCTGTTTATTCAAGACTAGTTTCTGAAGACTTATTTTGTTCCTTTATTTGGGCCATGTTTCCCTGTTTCCCCAAGTCTTATAAATTTGTACTATGATGAGCACAATTTGAAAAAAAGAGCCATTCCCAATCTTACATACTGGCTTCATACAGGAGAATACCCTCAGGCTAGTTAGAGATTCTGGGGGCCTCTGAATCCTTTCATGGGAGGTATGCATCCTCTTTGGATGTGTGTGTGCAATTTCTCAATTAGAGGGGCATGTTTTTATCAGGAGCTTGTAATCTCCCACCCCCTCTGGTGTCTTTCTGCATCATTGCATGCTTTTTGGTTCTATAGCAGCATGCCACTCCACTCCCCCTTGTTTTTAGTAGCCATAGGCATCCAAATTATAGAGACTCCTTATCAGCCCACCGAGTCAGGCAAAACAGCTACCAGTCCCTTGATTATTCCTCTAAATACCCAGAATACCAGATGCACAATCCACTTCTCACTTTCTCTCAGGGGAGAAATCTCAAGTTGTGTCTTCTCCTGATTTCACTGAGCCATGCTGGCCACATTAAGCCACTCTACTGTTATATGCTCTCAGCAGCCCCCAGGCATCCAAACTATACCAGTTAAGACAACATTACAATTGAGGTAAGACAGAAACCAGTCCCTTTGGAAGACCTTCTAAAAGCCTGAAGAATTGAACATATACTACAGTTCTCTTTTTTCCCCAGAGGAAGAAATCAGAAACCAGGTCATTCTCTCCTATCACTATGCTCTGCTGGCTTGAAGGAAGAGCTGATGTGGGTAGAGTGAAATTTCTCTTCTTACCTATTTCAATAAGGATATCCTCAGCTTTGTTCTCACCCAGGGTACTATAACTTCCTAACTGGATCCAGAAATTCTTACCAAAAGTATTTGGGTCTATATATCGTTATTAAATTGGTGTTTCTGTTGAGGGGACAAGGGTTGAGGCTTTCTATTCCAACGTCTTGCTAACATCATCTCTGAGTCAACACTTTTTAAGCAACCTCTCCAGAAATTCTACCTAACACTTATTGAAAAGTAAACGTTTAATAACTTCATCACATGACAAGACTGCCACAAAAGCTGAGAAGTAGTCTTTATGTTTAGCAGCTATTTGCTCAACTAAAACTGCAGTTTCTAGTTTCAAGGAAGAAGGAAATCATAGATCTGTTTAACAACAACTGGCCCCTGCCATAGCACTTCCAAATGAAAAGGGTAGCCTGTTTCCTCAGCAGAATGTATAGGAAACATTTACATATGTTACTATCATAGCACCTACACCTACCTGATGTATCTTGTTTATTGTCAGCCTCTCCTTATAGGATATGTTATTTACTGCTATAAACTCCAAAACCAACAATGGTACCTGAAAAGTATGAATTCCCAATAAAAATTATAGGATTATATTTATTGAATACACTAATAGCTTTTGCCATCCCCTTGCGCATGCCCATGTTTAATTATACCCAAGATGACAGGTCTTTGATACTGCCCAAGATATATCCACAAATCTCAACTATGTATCAGACTGCACTGTTGAAGAGTTTCTAGGAAAAGTTAATTTTAACCAAATTTAGACTGTCTTTCATAGACCTGAAAACTATTCAATCCAGCTCCTGTGCCTGAACTGACCATATCAGTTTAGGTTCCTCTATTATATAATCTTCTATTACCTTGTCCTCCTTTATAACATATATTGCAATTGGAATCCATTAATTACCTTTATAACTCTACAGTGTTCTGCTAGATGTGAAGACAAAGAACTTGTCAGTTTCATTCATTCTCATGCCTCCATGTTCTATCAGAGCAGGTGCTGAATAAATATTAATTAAATTAACTAATTACTTAAATCTACAGCACCTGCTCTTTTTCTTTCATCTTTACCTGTAACACATCTTAGGGTTTCACAATGAAGAATTTTAGAGTCATGGCAAACCAAGTCATTTCATTACTGAAGAAACCTAATTCTGGAGATTACTGGTAAACTGTCTAAGATTAAAATCAATGTGATAATGGCACTAGAACTGGGACCCATGCCTCCATTGTCTCAGCTCAACACTACTCATTGCACTCTACTGACCTTTATGCTGAGAGTCTTTCAGCAACCCCATCTTCAAAATCATTTTAGGAATCTTGAACTATCAGAACCACATTCTTTGTTTTTATGTAGGACTCCTAATTATGCAGAGCTTTGGGAAAACGTAAGAAGAAAACTCTTACTGCTGAAAGTCAGTCATCTAAGGTCACAAGAATGACGCTCCCTTCTTTCAGCTGCCTTGAACTGCAATCCTTTCCTCCTTTCTTACTGGCAAGACTTCTCAATCTTTATTAACTTCACTTCACCTCTCTTTTTAAGTTCTGTTCTCCGCCTATTCTAGATATTTTAGGAGGTCTTGTCCTTTCCCATGGTTTCAGTTATGTTGCATAAGGTGCTGGTCCTAAAATATATGTCTATACAATAATGTACTGCTAGTGACCTACCCAGACTGACTTGTATCCCTCTGTGTGCTTATCCTCTAGTTTCTGTGTGCTTTGCTGTCAACAGCTCCTACCTATAACTTGTAGAGGATTTCCCATGGCCACTAGAATTGCCTTACTCACATGGAGTGCCAGAAGTACCTTGGAATTTTATGTATTCATTTCTCTACATTCCAGAGTGTAAGACCTAGGTCCTTTGAATTCCTTGGGATGAACTCTTGGGTGTGATTTATACTGTAAAGATCTCTGCATATATGGTAGAAGCTGCATAACAGAAATAACTCTAGTGCTTGGCTTATTTCTTGTCTCTGCCCTGCTTCCTTCACTTCATTAATAAATCATTTGCCTCCAAATTCTTGGCTTACATTGTGTCCTAAAGAGAATTTCAGCTATGCCACAAGGTTTATACCCACCTTCTAAACTTCAGACCTATACCTCTAATTGCCTTCTGAGCAACTTCAGTAGGGTAGCTCACAAACCAACTTTACATGCTTACAACTGAACTCATCTCCTTCCTTTCCAAACCTGCTTATCCCCCTGCATTTTTCTATCCTACTGATTAAATTATCATCCCTATAGAGCTCAAGGTGTCAACCTGGGATTGCTCTGTTGTCTTGTTCTCTTTCCATCTTACCCTTCAACCCTATTCAACCAATCACCAATTCCTGTTATGCCTGTTGCTGAAGTCACAGAGCTCTTCATAGCTGAAGCCACACATCTTTCACTTGAATTTTTTCAACAATCACCGAATAAGGCTCCTCAGCTTGAGATACACTGCTGTCCAGATATTTTCCACACTGCAACCAGAGCAATCGTTATAAAAATATAAATCTCATTATAATCCTTGTCTTCTATGTAAAGAAATTGAAACAAATTCTCTCACCCTAAGTCCAGAGGAAACAGTCTGAAAAGTTTACAAAATCTTCAATATGTGGGCCCTTGCTCACCTCCACAGTCTCTGGGCTTCAGCTGTTTGATACATTTTTAGATTATCTGACAAACTGTGTTCTCTCACATTCAGACCCTTACCCCAAAAGCTTTCTCTTTTTGCATGTCTTATTCAACTCTGAATACTGCCTCCATCAACACTACTTTCAACACCTACCTCTAGTATCTTCAAATTTATTTACTCAGTCAACAAATATCATTGAATCTGTATGATGTTCCAGGCACTATTCCAGGTACTGAAGTAGCTAGACCACTAAATTCATAATACTTCAGCACTTGGCTGGAAAGGCAGATATTAATCAGTTAACTACACAACTGTGTAAAACTGCAACTGTGCTAAGAACTACAATGAGATATACACAGAGCTATATATTCCTTTACTATACAGATATTTTTCTAGACATCAAAGTCCTCTCTGAGAAACTGTTAATGCTTCAGTTGAGATCTACAAAACTTACATGAAATAAATGAATAAGAGTAAAATAAGTATTCTCAACATAAGGAATAACGTGGAAAAGACCTTGCCATGGGAGAAAACGCTGTGTCAATGAGGTTAAAAATAGGTGGTCATGGTCATAAGGAAGCTGCCTAACCACCCAAACCCCATCTAGGAGATTGGCTCAAGACCCCATTGTCATGCTACTGTGTATGTCTCCCTGTACAGAACTATATTAGGACATTTACACCATGCAATGTAACTGTTTATTTACATACTCAACACATTGCAATTCCTTTAGGATCAACACTGTATCCCTAGAACACATTGCAAGGATGATATTTTCAAGAAGGAAGGAAGGAAGGAAAGAAGGAAGGAAGGAAGAAAGGAAGGAAGGACGGAAGGAAGGAAGGAAGGAAGGAAGGAAGGAAGGAAGGAAGGAAGGAAGGAAGGAAGGAAGGAAGGAAGGAAGGAAGGAAGGAAGGGGGATGAGAGTTGAAGGAAGGGAGAGAGACAACAATAATTTTTTAATGGCAAATGAAGAGTAACCTAACCTCTTGGGAGGTGTGAGGCAATTCAGGATATACATAGGAAGGATTTATTTTAAAGTGTGAGAGTTGGATGCATGTGTCCATTCATGGGAACTAATTTTTTTTTTTTATGAGACGGAGTTTCGCTCTGTCACCCAGGCTGGAGTGCAGTGGCATAATCTTGGCTCACTTTAACCTCTGCCTCCTGGGTTCAAGTGATTCTCCTGCCTCAGCCTGCTGAGTAGCTGGGATTACAGGCATGCACCACCATGCCTGGCTAATTTTTGTATTTTTAGTAGAGACAGGATTTCACCATGTTTCCCTGGCTGGTCTAGAACATTGTTTATGGAGAGTACAAAGCAGTAACCTAGGCAAGGTTGTTATAGCTGAAAATTGAACAAAACATTCAAAATGACAGAAAACTTGAGAGAAAGAGGCCATTTAAATTGGCTGGACAGTATGAAATTGCCTTTATTGATCTTTTTTTGTATCTACAAAAATTGCAATTTCACATAGCCTAATTTATACTAGGAAAAATGAAAAATAAATGAGCAATAACTTCCTGAATATTTTGGCTATCTCTAACTAATATGCTTTTAACATATATTATATTGTCTATGGTAAATAAGTTTCTGTATGTTCACCAAATGATGGCATATATTGATCAGGAAAGGGAGAACAAGTTTCAGAGAAGTATATTCATTTGTTTAACAACCATTTCTTGTTCTCCGACCAGGTAGTAGGCATTGTTGTAGGGCCAGGGCAATTAAAAAAAAAAAAACGGCTACTAATGTGACACAAAATATTTAACAAATGAGCACAAATATAAATTTTTATTTCTAAACTATAAATGGAATGAGAAGTATAGCACACTATGAGAAGGAACAAAGAGAGCATTATGAGTTGGAATGTATTACCTCAAATCTCATATGTTGTAGTTCTAACTCCCAGTATCTAATAGTCTAATTGTATTTGGGGTTGGCACTTTAAAGAGGTAGTTACGTTAAAATGAAATCATTATCGCGGACCCTAATGTAATGTGATTGATATTCCTACAAAGGGGGAAATGAGTACACAGATATGTACAGAGGGCATGACATGGTTTGGATGTTTGATGAGGTTTGGATGATTGTCCCCCTAAATCTTATGTTATAATGTAATTCCAAATGTTGGAGGTGGACCCTGGGAGGAGGATGATTGGATCATAGGGGCAGATCCTTCATGAATGGCTTAGCACCATCCCCTTGGTGATGAATGTGTCCTCACTCTGGCAATGCATGCAAGACTTGATTGTTTAAAAGACTGTGTGTATTAGTTCATTTTCACATTGCTGCTAAAGACATACCTGAGACTGGGCAATTTACAAAAGAAGGAGGTTTAATGGGCTTACAGTTTGACATGGCTGGGGAGGCCTCACAATCATGGTGCAAGGTGAAAGGCATATCTCACATGGTGGCAGACAAGAGAAGAGAGCTTGTGCAGGGAATCTCCCTTTTTAAAACCATCAGCTCTCATGAGACTTATTCACTATCATGAGAACAGCATAGGAAAGGCACACCACCATGTTTCAATCATCTCCCACTGGATACCTCCCACAACATGTGGGAATTGTGGGAGCTACAAGATGAGATTTTGGTGGGGACACAGAGTCAAACCATGTCATTATACTCTGGCCCCTCCCAAATCTCATATCTTCACATTTCCAAACCAATCATGCATTCCCAACAGTCCCACAAGTCTCAGCTCATTTCAGCATTAACTCAAAAGTCCACAGCTCAAAATCTTATCTGAGATGAGACAAGTCCTTTCCACCTATGAGTCAATAAACTCAAAAGCAAGTTATTTAATTCCTAGCTACAATGGGGACACACACACTGGGTAAACACAGCCACTCCAAATGGGAGAAATTGGCCAAAACAGAGGGGTGACAGGCCCTATGTTAGTTCAAAATCCAGCTGGGCAGCAACATCTTAAAGCTTCAGAATGATCTCCTTTGACTCCATGTCTCACATCCAGGTCATGCTGATGCAAGAGATGGGCTCCCAAACCCTTGGGCAGCTCCGACTCTGTGGCTTTGCAGGGTATAACCCCACTCCTGGCTGCTTTCACAGGCTGGCATTGAGTGTCTGGTCTGTGGCTTTTCCAGGCATATAGTGCAAGCTGTCAGTGGATCTACCATTCTGGGGTCTGGAGGATGGCGACTCTCTTCTCACAACTCCACTAGGTGGAGTCCCAGTAGGGGGCTCTGACCCCAGATTTCCCTTCTGCACTGCACTAGCAGAAGTAGTCCATGAGGGCCCCACCTCTAGAGCAAACTTCTGCCTGGGCATCCAGGTATTTCCATACATTTTCTGAAATCTAGCCAGAGGTTCCCAAACCTCAATTCTTGACTTCTGTGCACTTGCAGTCTCGATACCACATGGAAGCTGCCAAGGCCTGAGGCTTGCACCCTCTGAAGCCACAGCCCTAGCTCTACATTGGCCCCTTTCTACTGTGACTGGAGCGGTTGAGATGAAGGACATCAAGTCCCTAGGCTGCACACAGGATGAGGACCCTGGGCCTGGCCAACAAAACCACATTTTCCTCCTAGGACTCCAGGCCTGTGATGGGAGGGGCTGCTGTAAAGTCTCCGACATGCCCTGGAGACAATTTCCCCATTGTCTTGGTGATTAACATTCGGCTCTTTGTTACTTAGGCAAATTTCTGCAGCTGGTTGAATTTCTCCTCAGGAAATGGGATTTTCTTCTCTGTTGCATTGTCAGGCTGTGAATTTTCCTAACTTTTAAGCCCTGTTTTCCTTTTGAAACTGAATGCCTTTAACAGCACCCAAGTCATTTCTTGAATACTTTGATTCTTAGAAATTTCTTCCCGCAGATAACCTGAATCATCTTTCTCAAATTCAAAGTTTTACAAATCTCTAAGGCAGGGACAAAATGCCACCAGCCTCTTTGTTAAAACATAACAAAAGTCACCTTTGTTCCAGTTCCCAACAAGTTCCTCATTTCTATCTGTGACCACCTCAGCCTGGATTTCATTGTCCATATTATTATCAGCATTTTGGCCAAAGTCATTCAACAAGTCTCTAGAGAGTTCCAGACTTTCCCATGTTTTCCTATCTTCTTCTGAGCCCTCCAAACTGTTCCACCTTCTGCTTCTTACCCAGTTCCAAAGTTGCTTCCACATTTTTCACTATCTTTTCAGCAACAACCCACTCTACTGGTACCAATTTACTGTATTAGTCCATTTTCACATTGCTGATAGAAACATACCTGAGACTAGGCAATTTACAAAAGAAAAAGGTTTAATGGACTTACAGTTCCACATGGCTAGAGACGCTCCACAATCATGGTGGAAGGGGAAAAGCACATCTCACACAGTGGCAGATGAGAGGAGAAGAGAAGAGAACCTCCTTTTTAAAAAACCATCAGCTCTCATGAGACTTATTCACTATCACAAGAACAGCATGGGAAAGACCCCCTCCCATTCATCTCCCACTGGGTCCCTCCCACAACATGTGGGAATTATGGAAGCTACAAAATGAGATTTGGGTGGGGACACAGAGCCAAACCATATCACTGTGGCACCCACCTTTCTCTTTTGTTGCCACTCTTGACATGTAATATGCCAGTTCCTCCTTTGCCTTCCTCCATGCTCATAAGTTTCCTTAGGCTTTACTGGAAGCCAAGCAGTTTCTGGTGCTATGTTTTCTAAACAGCTTGCAGAACTGTGAGTCAATTAAACCCATTTTCTGTATTAGTTATCTAGCCTCAGTTACATCTTTAGAGTCATGCAAAAAATGGCATAATATAGAAAATAGGTATTGAGGAGTGGCATATTGCTATAAAATTGCCCTCAGATGTGGAAGTGGCTTTGGAACTGGGTAACAGGCAAATGTTGTAGAGTTTGGAGGGTTCAGAAGAGAACAGAAGAAAAAAAGAAAGTTTGGACCTTTTTAGAGACTTGTTAAACGGTTTTGACCAAAATACTAATATAAATATGAGCAGTATAGGTCAGGCTGATGAGGTCTCCAATGGAAATGAGGAAGCTGTTGGGAACTGGAGTAAAGATCACCAGTAATATACCCTAGCAAAGAACTTGGGCACATTGTGTTTATGTCTTAGAGACCTATGGAAGGTTAAACTAAAGAGTGATGATTTAGGGTATCTGGGGGAAGAAATTTCTAAGCAGCAGAATGTTCAAGATGTGGTCTGACTGCTTCTAATAGCCTACAGTCGGATACAGAAACAAAGAAATGACTTAAATTTGGAACTTACATTTAAAAGGGAAATAGAACATAAAATTGTGGAAAATTTGCAGGGTAGCCCAGTGGTAGACGCAGAAGCTAAGCAGGCTAAGGAGCAGCCATTTGTTAGAAAGATTAGCATGACTAAAAGGGAGCCAAGTGCTAGTATCCAAAACAATGGGAAAAAGACCTTGAAGGTATTTCAGAAGTCTTTGAGACAGCCTCTCTCTCATCATAGGCCCAGAGGTCTAGGAAGAAAGAATAGTTTTGGGGGCCTAGCCCAAGGGACAACTGCTCTGCATAGCTTTAGGACACTGCTTCCCACATCCTGGTCACTCTGGCTGTGCCATTAACTCGAGGGAGACAAGGTAGATCTTGGGCCATCACCCCAGAGGGTGCAAGCCATAAGCCTTGGTGGTTTCCATGTGGTGATAAGACTGCAGATTATTTGAATGCATGCTTGAAGGAGGCTTGGGGGCTTCCACCTAGATTTCAGAGGATGTATAGAAAAGCCTGGGTATGATGTTCCCCTTCCTGTGTCCAAGCATTCTCATTGTTCAGTTCCCACCTATGAGTGAAAACATGTGGTGTTTGGTTTTCTGTTCTTGCTATAGTTTGCTGAGAATGATGCGGGCCTGTTGTGGGGTTGGGGGGAGGACGAAGGGATAGCATTTGGAGATACACCTAATGTAAATGACAAGTTAATGGGTGCAGCACACCAACATGGCACATGTATACATATGTAATAAACCTGCACATTGTGCACATGTACTCTAGAACTTAAAGTATAATAAAAATTAAAAAAAAAATAAAAGCCTGGGTACCTAAGCAGAAGCCTACCACAGGGGCAGAGCCCCAACATAAAAACTCTACTGGGAGGAGAAATGTGGAGTTGGAGCACCCACACAGAGTCCCCACGACAACACTGCTTATTGGAGCTGTGACAAGGGGCCCACCACTCTCCAGACCCCAGAATGATAGATTCACCAGTAGTTTAGACCCTCTTCTTGGAAGAGCTCCAAGCACTCAACTTCAACCTATGAGAGAAGCCACGTGACCTGCATCTTGAGAGGCCACAGAAGCAGAGATGCTGAAGGTCTTGGGAGCTCATTCCTCACACCAGGATGCAGAACATGGTGTCAAAGCTTATGTTGGAGCTTTAAGATTTAATGTCTGTCCTACAGGGTTTCAAAATTGTATGACACCTATTACTGCCTTCTTGTGGTCAATGTCTTTCTTTTGGAATGGAAATGTATACCCAATGCCTATACCACCATTGTATCTTGGAAGTAAACAGCTTGTTTTTGATTGCACAGCCTCACAGGTAGAAGGAATTTATCTCCAGATGAGACTTTTGACTTGGGACTTTTGAGTTAATGCTGAAACAAATTAAGACTTTGATGGTCAATTGCAAAGGCATAATTTTATTTTGAAATGTGAGAAGGACATGAGAATTGGGGGGCCAGGCATGGAATGATATGGTTTCAATGTTTGTTCCCTCCAAATCTAATGTTGAAATGTAATTCCCACTGTTGCAGGTGGGGCGTGGTGGGAGGCGATTGGATCATGGGGGCAGATCTCTTATGAATGGCTTAGTTACATTCCCTTGGTGATGAATGAGTTCTCTGGTACTTCATACAAGATCTGGTTGTTTAAGAGTTTGAAACCTCCCCCATCTCTCTCTTGCTCCTGCTTTTACTATGTGATACACCTGCTCCCCCTCTGCCTTCCATCATAATTATAAGATTCCTGAGGTTTCACCAGAAGCTGAGTCGATGCTGGCATCATGCTTTCTGTACAGCCTATAGAACTGTATGCCAATTAAACCTCTTTTCTTTATAAATTACTCAGCCTAAGTTATTGCTTTCTGGTAATACAAAAACTAACACTCTATGTGAGGACATGGAGGTGGCCATCTATAAGCCAAAGAAAGAAGCCTCAGAAGAAACCAACCCTACAGACACCTTGATCTGGGATTCCTTCCTTCAGAACTGTGAGACAATTATTTTTGTTTTTATAAGCCAAACCATCTCTGGTATTATACTTCGTTATAGCAGCTCTAGAAAGCTAATACAGGTGAAGTTGGAGGTAGCAGAATACATTGAGCCCTCTGTGTTGAGTAGAGGATTGGTAGGAAGAGAAAAGGGTTGGTAGGAATTAGGTAGAACATGATTAAATGAAAGAACAACACAGGCAAAGGAAGTAATGTATACCACGAAGCTCGAGACCTGAAAAGCTCTGTTCCCTCTGAGTAGTATTTGATTCATCTGTCCAAGCCATCAGCAAGACCAAAGAGTGAGGTTTCTATGTGAATGGAGCTTTGATTCATAGTCTCCCATTACACATATCTTCAAGGCCAGACTTTCAAGTTAGCTGGGTCATCTTTTTTTTTTCATATCATCAATGTTAATAGTTAAAATACTTAGCATTTACTGAGTAGTTATTTATTTTAAGCACTACTGTAAATACTTTACTGTCATCAACATGTTCAAGACTCCAAGCAATTTTCTATGGTGTTTTTTATTAATTTTGTTTTATAGATGTGTTAACTGAGACACAAGGAAACAGACAGGTGAATTCCTCAACAGCGCAGAGCAAACATAAGAGAAGGAAAATGAATTTGATGAGTTGTTCTGACTCTAGAACCCATATTATTAAAACAATTGTAGTTGTTTTGGAATCCTGCATGTAAATTTTCTTCAAAAATGTTCTAAGGTTTGTTTGTTGTTGTTTTGGCTTTTTTCTCATTTTACCGAATAGGTGCCCTGCCCTAAAATTAGACTATAATGAAAATATGGAGTCCATTTTGGCCCCTGATCGCATTTTAAAATTATGAGTGAACCCTGAGCTCCAAACTTCTAGTTAAATAAACAATGTGTTCTCACGTTTAAAACACTGTTCACCAAAGTTTTTATTACATGAAGCCAAAACTTTCTCAAAAAAATTAACATATAAGAAAAACAAAATGAAAATTCCCAGACACATCATATAAGGAAAATGAAAGAAAATATTGTCTGTACTTCCACTAAATATCCAGACTGTTAATGTTTTAGTGTGTATGTCATTACCTACATTTTCTACACATAAATTACCAAAAAATGGATCATTTTGCAATATACATTTTATCCTAACATTATTTTATGAACATTTTTCTATTATACATCTTATATGTATGAAATATGCATGAAACAATGGCACTAAATGTTCTTCTTAAGCAGGAATCAGCAAACTTTTAAATATAAAAGGTCAGATAATAAATATTTTAGGCTTGGAGGCCATATGGTATCTGCTGCAACCACTTAACTCTTCCATTGTAATATAAAAGTAGCCTTAGGCTACATATAAGCAAATGGACAAAACCATGTTCTGTTAAAACTTTATTTACAAAATCAAGTGGGGGGCCAGATTTGAAAAGTAGGCCAGTTTGCCAATCAATGTTTTAAAGCATTGTTTTGAATGGCTGTTTTGAATCCTTTTACTATATATATTATATTTTATTAAGCCTTTCTGAAGGCAGAAGAAAAATTATCCCATATAGTTGCTATAACACATAGCACTAGAAACACAGATACGTTATAAATGTCAATTTAATTAATAAATTAACAAATCCTGATAAAGTTTAGAATCAAGATTCAAGTTTTGAAATGTACAAGAAAGATACAAATTTGAAGAAAATAGGTAATCTATTCCAGTAAATAAAGAAGGAGAATTTGGGAAGTTTTTTATTCAGTGGGCTATGAGAAAGCAGATGAAATAGGAAAACCAGAAAGCATAAGGTTGAAATAACCAATGGACAAATAGCAGAATCCAAAGAAGCATTCTCAGGAGGAAGGATATATAGCATCAAAGTAGAACAAAATCTGGATTGGGCTTTGGTGCTCAGACCAAGAGGACTTGGGCCATACTAATTTGAGGTTTGATTTGAGAGGAGCCCCTTTACTGGAGGGAAAGTATTTGGTTTTTTGCAAAATTAGAGTGTTAAGTGGATAATGACCAAGCCTCCACCCAAATCTAGACAATTTTTGTACTAATCTTTGGTTATAGATGTTCTTTCTTCTGAAAAGAACAGCTTGGTTCTCACTAGGTTAACTTAAACATGAGCATTCATCAATTGGGAATATTAAATCACAAAATAAAAATATTTTGGTGATTTGGAACTGTAATATTCTACATTATAAAGCAAAAATTCAAACCATGAAAGCATGCATATTTGCAAGCATTGAGCTGGTGGTATTATTAAATGTTTCCCACAATTCCACAAAATCTATAAAAAAAAAAAAAGCTATGAAAAAACAAAGGAATTATTTGTGATCTGGCTAAACCTAATTAAATACCCCTCTAGAAAGTTGGTACATCTTTCCCTTAAGGATATTATAGCAATTTTCCATTAGGTGTTGTGTTCCTCCTCAATAGTTCACAGAGGCGAAAAGATAATACTTCATTCAAACAGAGACTCCTATTGGATTGTACAGTGCAGGCCCCGTAACCTGTGAACCAGGAAAACAATGTGAGTAATCTCTCCAGATTTACCAGGGGATGCAGGGGTAAGTGCCTTGTGTGGAACCATGGTGATAAATGGGAACCATTCAACTGCTCAGTAGTTTGAAGCTTCCATTTAGTGAGGCCTACATAATAATTTAACACACTCCATGAGGCACTTGGAAATGTAATTTTAAAAACCCTGTTTATCCCTGGCAACACTTAGGGTCAAAACACTCACCTGTGATTCAGCGAATCATTGCTGATACAGATTGAAAAACATCTTTATCAGGAAGAATGTAGAGATTTATCATTTTAGGAGATCTTTGGAACAGAGACCTTGAATACTTTTGTAATGAAACGTTACTTTTCATTTTCCTAGAACTCTGGGATCATGAGTAGTTTGTACATAAATAGGTGGATATTAATCTTAACTGCTGAGCAGAGTAGAGAAAGGTAAAATGCTAATGCTGGCAGTTTAAAGTCTATCAACAGAAGATGATGAGAAAAATACAGGTGTGTTAACCAGCTTAGATAATGATAATGTAGTATGTTTTTGAGATCTGAGCTATTGGTTTTATTCTAGCAATGGCCGTGCTCTCCCTTAACACATTACTATTACTACTGAAATTTCTCCTACTACCGCCACTACTTGTCATTTATAGAAAATGTACAATATGTTATTCTTTAGTAAATTCATTCCAATAATATGTATCCAATCTTTACAATATGCAGAACATTGTGGTAAATCCTAAGTACACACTGACGTGACATTTCCTTTTCAGTTCTAAGACCTTTCAGAAAGTTGTTTTATGTCCACATGTTAGGTCTGAAGATGTAACCAAGGGTGATTTTCCAATTTTTCCATTTAACAAGTATTCTTATAGATGACAAATATTGGAATGTACAGAAAAACATTTACATGTGCTAATATATGACAAAGAAATGCCAAGTAATTGGGAAGAAAAACTGGAAAGGGCTTACAAAACTGCATGAGATGAACAGAAATATCATATTCCTTCTGTTACATCCTGAGCAGAAGCCCAGGAATAATCTTTAATAAGGTACAACGTTTATCAATTCAGTGTGTTTTGAGGACCTACTATGTGCTAAGTACCTACTATGTGCTAAGTACATACTATGTGGTGTTTTAATTATAATTCTTATTCTGAGAAAATTGTACAAAATGTATCACATGATGTTATGAAATTATATAGAGAGAATAGGTATATTTTATCCAATTTTTCTCAGTGGTAGTATCTTTCAAGCCTATAGTGTAATATCAAAACCAGATATTAACATCAACACAGTAAAGAGATAGAAAATTCCCATGACCACATGCATTCATCCTATTGTCTTTTATAGCCATGATAAAAGGCTATATTTTTATATGTCCAACCCCTTAACACCTAACAGCCAGTCTGTTCTCTCATTTAAAGAATGTTGTTACACAAATAGAATTGTGCACTATGTAACCCTTCAGGGATTGACTTTTCTTACTAAGCTTAATTCTCTGGAGATTCATGTAAGTTATATTGGATATCAATTGCTCATTTCTTTGTATTAGTGAGTACCAAGTCTATGGTATAATTTTGTCCCAGTTTGTTTAATCTTTCCCCCATCGAAGAATATCTGTTTGTTTTCAGTTTACAGCTATTACAATTAAAGCAGCTATAAACGTTCATGTACAGGTTTTTTTGTGTAAACATAAGTTTTCCATTTTCTGGGATAAATACCTATGAGTACAATTGTGGAGTAGTATAATAATTGCAGATTTAGATTTTTAAGAAAGTATCAATTTGTTTTCAGTGTGGCTGCCCCAATTTACCTTCTCACCCCAGGGTATGAATCATTCAGTTTTATCCACATACTGTCCAGCATTTGGCATTGTCACTATTTTGTTTTTTGATTTTACCCATTCTAATATGAATACAGTGTTACCTCATTGGAGTTTTATTTTCCATTTTCTTAAGGGCTCATAATGAATGATATATTTTCATGTGCTTATTTACCATCTATGTATCCTCTTCAGTGTAATGTCCCTTCATGACTTTTGCATATATGCTATTTAGATTTTTTTTAAACTGAAAGTTTTGAGAGTTCTTACATATTCTAGATACTAACCCTATGTTGGATGTATGGTTCGCAAATACTTTCTCCAAGTCTGTAGCATGTTTTTTCATTCACTTAACCACTCTTTTGCAGAGCAAATGTTTTTAATTCTGATGAAGTCCAATTTATACTTTTTTCCTTTTATAGATGTTTTTGGTATTAAGATTTTGCATGGCCCTAGATCAAATAAGATTTCTCCATATTTTTTCCTAAGACTTTTATAATTTTACATTTATACTTACATCTCTATTTCATTTTGACTTAATTTTTTAATACAGTATAAGAATTTGATCAGGTTTTTTTTTTCCTGTTCTGTTTTGGTTTTGTTTTGCCTGTGGAAGTTCACCTGTTCTAGCATCGGTTTTCGAAAAGGCGATTTTTCATCTGTTAAACTGCTCTTGTTCCTTTGGCACAAGTCGATAGGGTATATATGTTTGGACCTATTTCCAGGGTTCTCTATTGTGTTCCATCGACCTACGAGCCTAACTCTCTGCCAATACCATACAGATCTGGTTATAGTATGTATATAAAATAGGTCTTGAAAGTGGGTAAAGCAGTTCTTTCCACTTTCTTCACATTTTTCAAACTTGTTTAGCTATTCCACTTACTTAGCCTTCCAATATAAGTTGTAGGATAATCCTGACTATATCGACCAAAAAAATGCCATGATTTTGCTAACAATTGCACTAGACATGTGTATTCCATTGAGTAGAGTTGGTATCTTTGCTATGTGAATCTCACAATCCATACATAACGTACATATCTCTTCATTTTTCACAGATCTTTGATTTTTTTAATCAGCGTTTTATAGTTTGAAGCATACAAGACCTGCCAATGTTTTCTTATATTTAAAGATAAGTATTTAATTTTTAAAATGTTTGCAAATGGTATTACATTTTACATTTTTGTTTCTATGTGCTAATTGTTTTATATATGTGTGTGTGTATGTGTATATACAATTGATTTTTATGTTTATTATGTTCTATCAAGTTGCTAACCTTATTTATATGTTCTAGGAGGCTTTCTTGGTAGATTTTGTAGAATTCATCCATGTAAGATGATCATGTTATCTGCAAATAAAAGTAAATATATATCTTTCATTCTGATCTGCATTCCTTTTATTTGTTTTCCGCACCTTATTGTGTCTACTAGAGTTTCCAGTACTATGTGAAATAAGAGGGTTGAGGATGAATGTCCTTGCCTTCACTCTAATTTTATGGGGAAAGCATTTAGTCTTTCACCATTAAGAATCACATTAGCTGTAACAATTTTTTTTTTAATCAAATTGAGGAAGTTCCTCTCTATTCCTGATAAGGTTTAGCTCTGTGTCCCCACCCAAATCTCATCTTGTAGCTCCCATAATTCACACTTGTTGTGGGAGGGACACAGTGGGATATGATTTAATCATGGGGGAAGATCTTTCCCGTGCTGTTCTCGTGATAATAAATGGGTCTCACGAGATCTGACAGTTTTTAAAAAGGGAGACTCCATGCAGGAGCTCTCTTTGCCTGCTGCCATCCACTAAGAGGTGACTTGCTCCTCCTTGCCTTCTGCCATGATTCTGAGGCCTCCCCAGCCACGTGGAGCTCTAAGCCCAGTTAAACCTCTTTCTTTTGTAAATTGCCCTGTCCTGGCTCTGTCTTTATCTGCAGGGTGAAAACGGACTAACACAATTCCCTTTTCCCTGAGTTTCTCCTTATGTGTGTTAAAGCTTGTCAAATATTTTTTCAGCATAAATTCATGTGGACATGCGATTTTTATTCTTTAACCTGTTAATATGATAGGTTACATTGCATTTAAAATGTTGAACCAGCCATGAATCTCTGGAATAAATCCACTTGGTTATGGTAGATATTTTTTACATATTAATGAATTCTGTTGACTAAAATTTTCTTAAGGAGTTCGTTTATGTATTCATGAATATATCCAGGTGTACTCCTATTTATATTGGTCAGTAGTTTTATTTTTTATAATTTTTCCTGGTTGATTATGCATAGCACAGAGTGTTATTAGCTTCATAAAATGAATTGAAGTGCTCTCTCATCTATTTCCTGGAGAAGATTGTGTATAATTGCTGTCATTCTTCTTTAAACATTTTCTAGAATTCAAGACTGAAGTTATCTGGGCTTACTAGATTTTTACAGTTTTCCTTCAACTACAGATTCAATTACTTTGATAGTTAAAGGCTACTATTGTATATTTGATGCGCTGAGTTTGCATTTTTCAAGTAATTGTCAATTTTTTGCATGTAAATTTGTTCAAAATATTTCCTTATTAACTTTTTGATGTCTGCAAGGTTATAGTTATATCCCCTGCTTTATTTCTGATAGTGTTAATTTGTGTCTATTTTTTTCTTTCTCTTGCTAGAAGTTAGTCGGTTTTAATAATATTTCCAGAGAACAAAGTTTTAGTTTTCTTGTCTCTATTTTTTTCTGATCTTAATTTTATTAATTTTTGCTTTCTTTAAGTATTTTTTTTCTCAATTCTTTAGGTTTATTTTGCTCTCTTTTTTTCTCACTTTTGAGGTGGGATCCTAGATTATTGATTTAACCTTTTTCCATTTTTTTCTAATGTATGCCTTTGTTGCTCTTAAACATACATATATACGCTCTAAATATATATATATGCTCTAAATATATATATACACACACACACATATAAACACACGTGTATGTATGGGGGGTGTGTGTGTAGGTTTTTTTATTTTCTTTTTTTCTTTTTTGAGACAGGGTCTAACTCTTGCCCAGGCTGAGTGTAGTGATGTGATCACACTCACTGCAGCCTCGACCTCCTGAGCTCAAGCAATCCTCCCAGCTCAGCCTTCCAAATACCTGGGACTGTAGGCATGCACCACCACACCTGGCTAGTTTTTGTTTTTTGTAGAGATGGAGGTCTCACTAGATTGCTCAGGCTGGTCTCAAACTCTTGGATGCAAGCGATCCTCCCACCTCAGCCTGCCAAAGTGCTGGGATTACAGGCATGACCCACAGTGTCTGCCTGTATTTTTTTTTCTTTTTCATTTAGTTCAATATATATTTGTATTTCCCTTTAAACATCTTTGTTGATCCATGGATTATTTAGAAATGTGCTGTTTAGTGTGTAGTATTTAGGGATTGTGCTGTTCTATGTTGTTACTGAATTTTAGTTTTACAAATCTGTAAATTGTATTTTTTCAAAATTTGGAACTACTTTTAGGCACTATTTTTTTAAATATCCTTTTAGCCCACCTTCTTTCTCCTCTCCTCCTGGGATTCAGATGACTCAGATGTTAAATATTTTCATATAATTCCGCATGTCTCGGGCTCTGTTCTTTTTGTTTTTGTTTCGTTTTGTTTTCAGTCTACTCTCTGTTGTTCAGAATGGGTAATTTCCACTATTCCATCTTCAAATTCACTGATTTATTCTTCTCTTATTGCCATTTTGCTGTCTAGCCCACTTACTGATTTTTTTCTCATTTTGGCTATTATATTTTCAAGTTCTAAAATTTTATTTGATTCTCCCTTCTATCTTCTCTTTCTTTGCCGATACTTTCTATCTTTCATTTGTTTTACATATGGTCTCTCTTCTCCTTTCCACTTTTGCAAGTTATATTTTTTACAGAATTTTCATCTGTACTGTTTATGATTTTTTTGTGTGAAGGACTTTTATCTGTATGTATAAAGAAAAATGGAGCAAAGAATGTCTATTCTACCTTTTTGGAAGTGGAAGTCTTCTACAAATGATGATTTTCTTTCTTTCATTTACTCAAGTACTTATTATCTACCTATTTCCAGTGACACAAAATGACTAAGATAGATATTGTTTCTACCCACAAGGTTGTCAGAGTCTAGTGATGAAGATGGATATTAAAAAAGTAAAAAAAAGTCAGTTACAACTGAAGTAAACTGTACCACACAGAGTAGCATATTAACAAATATAGGGGACCTAACTTAGTTTTACACAATATTTCATACAATGCCTTATACATGTGTTAGTTGTAAATAATGTTAGGTTATACCAAAAGGAACAGTTTTTTCACCCAACAGGAATAGACTAGCATGTATCGTTTGAAATAAATACAAGGTAAATAAAAATAGCATTTTATGTAGTGCCTAATAAACTTATAATCTAATTATGGCCAAAAGTAATGCTCATGAATGTTGAATCAAAAATTTGGAAGCTGAGGATATTTGTGAGTGGTACATTCCTCTGCATTTTTGTTTGTTTTTGTTTTGTTTTGTTTTTGACAGTCTCTTGCTCTGTCATTCAGGCGCCCATGCTGGATACAGTGCTGCAAACACAGTCATTGAAGCCTCAAACTCCTAGGCTCAAGTAATCCTCCTACCTCAGCCCCCTAAGTAGCTGGCACCACAAGCACACACCACCATACCCAGCTAACTTTTTTTAGAGAGGCAGTCTCACTATTGTTCCCCAGGCTGGTCTCAAACTCCTGGGCTCAAGAGATCCTCCCACCTCGGCCTCCCAAAGTGCTGGGATTACAGGGATGAGAAACTGCTCCCAACATCATTTCTATGAATTTGAGGTTATTATAATGAATGATAACTCTACTCTGTTTCACACACAGCTTCTCTTATTTCTGCAAACAAAATAGAATTCCAGGTTGAGGGAATCTTAGTTATACTCCAGTACAGTGATTCTTAGGGTATTAGAGTGCCTAAGAATCTCTTCAATGTCATAGCACTATTTCATTATGGAATGTTCAGCTACTTTATTTGTCTTCAGATTTGGCTGACTTCATTGTCTACCACCCTCCAAAGAACATGCTGACATTTTTAATTTGGTGGACTGCTGAGAAACCACAGCAGGATATAGACCAACCCATCAAAAGTGAATTTAGGATTGCATTGATGTGTAGAACTAATTAGGTGACTATGGGGAGTGGGACACTGATTGAAATCCATATGACTTTTCAATGCTCACTCTGTAGGCTAGCTAGCTTCTGAAAGGAATAGTAAATTCAGGTGACTTGTTTTCTGCTGTCACCACTGTACTGCCTAGCCCTTCTCTGCTTCAAGTCGGTAGCACAGGCCCTGACCCCTCCCCCAAAGCAAAGTATCCAAAGACAGGCAAGAATTTTATCTTTCACAGATCTTGAAGTCGTTTTCAGTTTTCCCTGAAAAGATGCTGAAAACCTGCCTCCAGATCTTCTACCAAACGTGTCAACTCTGTCTCTATACTCTCTCTCAAGCCCATCTTGAGCTTTAAATACTTTAAAAATAACACCGACCACTGTATGTATATGTAGATATGAAGTATTTATATTTGTGTAATGAAAATTACACAAATATAAATATTTGTGTATGGTTGTTTAAATTTTGTATTTATAGTTTGTTTAAACTCCCTAGGGACAGATCAATCCCATGTAGTTATGGAAAAGATTACTAAACTTAGAAGACCTGGGTTTGTATAGCTTTCACACCATGTGAGCAACTGATATATCATCTTGTAAAGGTTTTATAGGACAGTGCCAATTGCTCTTCTTCTTAAAGAAGCATTCACTAAATGTGTAAATCTAACATTTTTCTGTCTGATAGCCATCATTTCTTTGAACTCTTTTATTTTTACCAAATCTGAGATGTCTTTTGTGCACAATCAGCTTTTATCTACGTGGTAAGTCTCTCCCTTGGCTGCCACACTACACTCAAATATTTAGTTTTGATTCATGCTCCTTAGGGTATGATATTCCTGAATCTCCACTCCAAATATTTATTTTAGATTTTTTTTTTTCAGAATGTCTCGTCCTTACCTCTGCTCTTACTGCTAGCATTCTTGACGGAACCAACCCTGTTGTATCATCAGATCAAATCCTGCCATTTGTTCCCAGTTAGTTAAGATAATTTCAGGAAAGAGAAGTAACATTTTTCTTGGGTATCAGTTAAGTGCCAGAAAAAAAAACATTGAATTGTGTATTTCATAGGCATTATCTCATTGAATTTCCACAACCTAGGTATTATTATATTCACTTTTCAAAATGCTTAATAGGATCACAAATAAACTAAGTAACTCATATAAAGTCAGATAGCTGGAGAATGATTGGATTAGGACTCAAATCTTAGATTGACCTCAAAATTTTTTGAGCTTACTCTCTATAACAGTGTTTCTTACAATCAAATGATGAATTGATCCCTTTAAATGAGGAAAATTATGGTGGGCACCGATTTGTGGTTTAAATTACGATCTTCATAGTGCTACTTATTGAATACAAAATTGTAAGTTTTATACATGTACATTTTGTGCAACTTCAACAGTAAATACATCTCTGGGTATTGAAGAGACTTCCTAAACTTATTATTTGCAAACTGATCTTTTGATATTCCCTTCTATTTCCACACTTGCTCCTTCTGCAGCTGTATCTGTTTCAATTAATGCCAACTGCATTCTTCCAATGTTGCAGGTCAAAAATAATAATGTCATCCTTTAATTTCCCTCTTTCTCTCACTCCTCATATCTAGCCCATCAGGAAGTTCTATAGTCTTTATTTTCAACATAGATCCAGAATGCAAGCTCCTCTCACAACTCCCACTACTCCCATCCTGGTTCAGTTCATCGTCACTTCCCTCATAGAGCAGCCTTCCAACTTGTTTCCTTGCTTCGGTTCTTGACATCGTCAAGTTCATTCTAAACACAGCAGTCAGAAAAATCCTAGTTAAACATAAATCAGATCACAATGTTTCTGTGCTACAATCTGCCCAATGGTTCACACTGGACTCAGAAGAAAAGCTAAAACCCTTCCGGTGATTTACCAGACCCTACATAGTCGGGTGCATGTTTTTACCTCTATAATATTCTCATTTTATTCTCTGCCTTATTTATATCTCTCCAGCAACATAGACCTGATCACTCTCGTCAACCACACAGACATGCTCTTGCCTTAGGGCATTTCCACCTGCTAGTCCCTCTGCTAGAAATGCTGTTTCCCTGGTTATCTCCATGGAAAATTGCATACTTCTTGAAGATCTTCAGTGTAATTCTACCTACTCAGTGAGGCCTTTCTGAACCACAAACATTGCAACCCTCCTCATCCTCCGTAGTATCCTTTACTATTTCATGTTTCTTCCTAATCATTAATCGGTATTTCACACACTATATAGTCTACTTATTTATAATGGTGAGTATCTGCCTCTTTTATTACAATAAAAAGATGCATAAGGGCAAATACGTTTATCTATTAATTATTCTATTTCTAGTACCTAGCTGACTGGTTTGTACATAGAAGGGCTTAAATAATTATTGAATGAGAAAATAAATTTAAAATTAATAAAATAACTATAAAAGTAACAAAATTTAATCTGTAAATATTAGTTGAATGCAATAGATTAGTTTTATGACATATATAATGTAAATTTTTTGAAACAAATTTTGCTCATTTGCATCCCATAGCAGAAACATATTTGCACATTTTTGATTTTTACTTGTTTTCAGATTAATTCCCTTGAATATGACAATGCTAAGCCATCATTATCACTTCTCTTAATTGTCTTATTAACAATGAAATTATTCTTTATTTTGTTGGACCAATTAGTAGAATAGTGCCCCTCAAGCTACAATATAGAGAAAACATTTTCATTCTCTGCGTATTTACTACCGCACTTATTATCAATGAAGCATGGATAATTGGAACATAAAAGATGGAAAATGTCCTGCAAACATCGGTTCACCATGTGAATATGGCAGATAGAGCGTGGACTATTCGGTGAGCCCAAATTTTATAATATGCAAAAACTTGCTTTTAACTATGACTCTTTCCTACTTGAAATATTGTTAAACTTGTGTCTTACCAAGTGAATTCTTCTGCCCTTCACCTCTTGTGAAGGAGATTGTAAAGGCACATTCTTATATGGGAAATAAAACGCATCTCAATACTCAATTACGAGATTGTTATACAGGTGACCCAGAATATGCATGTATTTTTTTTTTTTTAAGATTGTCATCAAAAGAAAAATACAAAAATTCATTAATTCTTGTAGAAATTGAGACTATGTCTGCAAACTCACATGATCCACAATGCATAGTTTAAGAAATATTTCTTATACTACAAGGAGTTTGCAACGTAAAATATGATAAATGGCATATGAAAATATTACACTAGATTCAATAAGAGAAACATTCAATTTGTGAAAAAGGACAGTTTTTTTTTGTTTTTTTTTTTGTTTTTTTTTTTTTTGAGGAAATGACATTTGTATTAGGGCCGATTTAGGAGGGTAGAAACTGAAAGGGAAGTTAATTCAGCTGGAGAAAATAGCATGAGCAGAGAATCAGAAACCTTGATTTCTCGAGAAATTTCAAAACCATTAATTTGCTGGAAAACAGTTAAGAAGGAGATTAATGTAGATTAGCATGAAGAGATAGTCTAGATATTAGATGAACTAAGAAATAATGGTAGCCAATGGGTATGCAATGCCTTCTACACCCACAGGCACTCTCCTAAGTGCTTTACTCATAGTCCCTTGTTTCACCTGCACCATAACCCTTTGAAGTAGATATGTTTTCATATTCTTCTCTCTATTAGCCTGAGAAAGGTTCAGCAACTTTTCCAAGGTCACACTAACTTGACAGATCTCAGACTTTGATTCTGGAGCCCATGTTTTACACTCTGTTCTAGACCTCTAAATATATAATTCTGGGCATATGAAGAATTAGAACCCCCTCCAGGACACAATAAATTATTGGCAGTTGATGTAGTAGAAAAAGTACAGAAAGTTCTCAGGAGCAAGAAGTAACATTTTGAAACGAGAATCTCCTAAAAGTTAATAAAAATAACTTACAGATTCAGTTTTCTCATAAGGCCAGAGAAGGAGAAGAGTTTATAGTGATCTTTTGTGTTTTAACAAACCACATTTTAATAAGGTGTGTTTCTCATTTCCTTCTTTCTCTCACATCCCTTTCCCTCCCACAGCTTCCCAACAGTCACCTCATTGCAGCATTTCCTTTTCTTTCAAGCCCTATAACAGCTCTGACTGCTCATTTATCTTTTTTTTGGTACTAACTAAATATTTTAGTAGTTTGTGCCCCATGAATCTGATGTAAGAAATTGTTGGCCTTCAGTGATCTCATAAATGCTAAATCTGATCTGTGAAAACTTGGCAAAATTGTGTTAAGATCTTTGTTTCTCATGTTCTCCACCCTCAAGTGCAAAGGGACCACTTAGCTAAAAATGTTTAAAATTTTCAAGAAGCAAAAGTCAAGCAGAAGAAGTGAAGTGGTTTTATTTTTCTCCTTAGTAAATCATTTAAGTATCTATATATGTTCTTTCATCTGCTGTCCAGACTGGTAAATGGAAGTCCTTGACACATAAATTAAAATTCATTTTAATCTTAATAAATATGATACGGGCATTCTTTGTTTTTCTCTACACATTCCCTTTATTAAAACATGCAGTCTGGTAACTGACTAAAACATTATTTCCAGTTGACACAAAATACAAGGACATTTCATATTACCGTATAATAATAAACATCTGAATGAAGAGGCTTTTTCTCACTTTAAAAAGTAAAGTAGAACCTACATTTACTTCTCTTTTTATGTTGTGGGGAAAAGTTGTGGGAAATCGTAGCATGGTGTCATTTATATGTTTATGATAGTAATATTGGATTCCCAGGAAAATTATGTTAAGTATTCTGTTTTACAAAAGCATATGTTTTAGTGATTCTCATTGAAATAAACATTTTTAATTATCAAATGAGGAATGAATGTTATTCATCAATAGCATCTGCAATAGACCTAATATTGGATCAATGTTGTGTTAGGTTTTACAGGCAGAAAACCTAGGAACGGAAGAATTAGATGGATCATCAAATATAGGATTGACTCCATGCTTGGTGGCGAATCAGTACAATAAAATGTGACCACTCCAAACTAAAAAGTGGTTACACCATCGTACTCAACACTTTATTTAAAATATTATTGAGTCCACTATATGCCACACTATTTGGTGCTGCAATGAATTAAAAAGACATTGCAAAGCGGTAGTCCCTGGCCTCATACAACCCTTTTTTTTTCTTTTTTTTTTTTTTTGATTAGGGGGCAGAGTGGAGATCACACAGGTAATAAACAAGCATACAAATAAATTATATACAGGTTCTTAGTGCACTATGGAAGAAACTCTGGGAACCCGAAAAATCTAAGTTGTATTATAAGTATAGAGGAATAAGTACATGAAAACCTGGACAACATTAAACATTTGCTTCTGATAAACCTGGGAAGACATTTAAACTCTATGCTTTTCCGTCTTCGTATCTAAGGTGAGCTATTCCACTGACAAATGTTTTAAGCCCTTCTTCATGTTGTATAATTTTTAAATCCTTGCATTGACTTCCTTGGCTAAGAAAAACAAAGGAAGACTTTCAAAAGGGCATAGATGGCCTTCGCACTCCAATGGCATCACGACCTCCATTAAGGTGCTCAAGGTATGTGTTCCATCTAAGTTGAAGAACACCCAGTTATAACAACAGAATGAATTTCGAGATTTCCAGTCAAGATGATAGATTAAAGTGTTCTCATTTACCTTTGCTCTTCTCCACCAGGCCCCATTAAAACAAAAACAGGCCAGGCACGGAGGCTCACGCCTGTAATCCCAGCACTTTGGGAGGTCGAGACAGGCGGATCACCTGAGGTCAGGAGTTCAAGACCAGCCTAGGCAACATGGCGAAACCCCATCTCTACTAAAAAATACAAAAATTAGCTGGGCGTAGTGGCATGTGCCTGTAATCCCAGCTACTCAGGAGGCTGAGGCAGGGAGAATTGCTTGAACCCCAGAGGTGGTGGAGGCTGCAGCCTGGGCAACAGAGCGAGACTCCGTCGCAAACAAAAAACAAGCAAACAAACAAACAAAAAACACCAAACACACAAAAGCCCCCCACAAAAACAAAGTGATTTTTTGAAAGGTATCCATAAATTCTAAGACAATAGAGGAGACAGCACTATCCAATTTTTCTAAGCTGCAAAATATGTGACGTACCCGACCGAGAAAGCTGACCTCTAAGTTAGCACTTCAAAAAGCCAATAAGCACCTTGCCTTATTGAAACATACACAGAAGACTAATAAATTGTCATCAGCAAGAACCTCTGTTCTGGGGATAAAATTGTGGCTAAAATCTGGAGTCCTGAGAAATTCCATTTGATAATCTGCAAGACATCCCCTGTTTCAGAGCTTATTCTTCACTTTCAGCAGTCAGAAGATGACATTACACATTTTGGCCAAAAACTAAAAGGTAGGAAAAAAAAGAGAGACTCTGGAATAAGATGCCAAACAAAATTGAGATCAGGTGCATGAAAGGAAAAGAAGGCAATTAATTATGAGCATAGCTACTGAATGTAGAGATTCCTAGACCCTTCCTTCCACTTTTCTAGGAAATTTTGATTTTTTTTTTTTTTTTTTTTTGAGAGGGGAAGGAAACAAGGTACCTCAATTGGGGAAGCATCAAGAAAACACCAGTCAGAGCACTGTACAAAAATGAACTTCAACAAATTATACTGCTCATATGTATAATGATTCTAATCAGATTTTTCTTACCTCTCCTCAAAGCTAAGCATCCTAAGATAAATGTACGGATATCGTCAAATAGAAAGAGACCAAGGAATCAGGTTAAAAAATTAAATTATAGGAAAAATAAAATATTTCAGGAGGAGAAATTTGACAATAAAAATCTTCAGAGGAATAAAAGAAAATATTTTATTCATGAGGTAAGTGTAATAAACTGCAAAAAGAAAATACAAAGACCAACTAAGAGTTCTTGCACTTAAAGTATTATTTAAAATATTTGAATATAATACGCATTTAAAAATTAGAGATCCATTCCAGGGAGTCCAAAATTTGAATAATGGGAGTTTCAGAGACAGAGTGTATCGAGGAAAGAAAGGAGTAGCCAAGAAAGTAATTCAAGAAAACTTTCCTAATCTGAAGCTCCTGAGTTTCCAAATTAAAATACTCTCCAAAGAGACTACAAAAATCAAGAAAATGGACTCACCAAAGCACATCATCATGAAAATTTAGAGCACTGGGAACAAGGAAAATCCTACAAAAGTTGAGAGAAAATGAGTTTATGTGGTGTATCAAAAATCATATTGGCGTTAGACTTTTCTACAGCGACAAAGGAAGAATGCCTTCAAATTTCTAGGGGAAAATTGTTTCCATTTAAAATTTTCTATCTAGGAAGACATAAAAAAGGAGAATCTCTGGATCTGCAGTTTCCTCCACTATCTACATAGAGCTATTGGCATTTGAAATGTGGCTAGTGTGAATTGAGGTGTAATATCAGTAAAAAAATACACACTAGATGTTGAATACCTGTTACAAAGAAAGAGTGCAAAATACTTCATTCATAATTTTTACACATAATTTTATGTTAAAATGCTGATCGTTTTGATATGTTGAAATAAATAAAATACATGATGGAAACTAATTTTATATGTATCTTCTATTTATTTGCTGTATCTACTAGAAAAGGTATAAGTAATATATGTGGCTCACATTGTGTATCCGTTGGACAATTCTTCTAAAAAAAAGAGACATATTAGCTCATTTTATGATGGGAGACTTGTAAAAACTAATACTATGTAGAGCAGCATGGTCTAGTTCCTGTGGTGTGAACTCAGCACAATTTTGTTTTTTAGTTAATGGTCTTGGAAATTAATTTTCTGTGCTGTGATTCTCTTTCTGTCGAGCAAAATTATGTAGTCTTCTACCACCTGTGAAGAGAAAGGATTTTCTGGTTTTGAAGGCATGAGATTTCAGCAGTGTTTGGAGAAATCTATGACCAAAAAAAATTGCACAGAAAACAAAAATAGCAAATTCTGGCCTCCTTACTGAGTGCTCTAGATAATCACTCATTTGTGTACTTGATTTGTTTGGGCCTTGTTTCAGTGTGATAATTTGTTGTTGGAATAACATTTGTGGCAATAACAAAGATCTATTAATATCTTAATGTACATGTTAGCACAGTTTAGTTTAGAGACAAGTCCACAGAAAGAGTGACAGGAAAATCAGATTACATTTTAGCAAATTGCAAGGGAGACAGTGTCATCTGTGTGGTGTACTCCAGCTAATCTCTCCAACAATCATCACAAAAATTGAATGCAAGTAGAAACAGACGACCCGTGTTTGCCTGGAGAGCCTGAGAAATAAGCAGAGTGGCCTGTCTTCCAGTGAACGAAGAATGCATTTCAAGCTCTCTCTGTCTCTCTCTCTCTCTCTCCATAAACACACATACACACACAAACACAGGGTTTACATATATATATGTATATGTATATATGAATGTCTATTACATACGTATATTTAGGTACATTACATATGTATATATGAAGGCCTATTACATATGTATATTTATGTATGCGTATTTCATGTGTATATATGTATGCCTATTGCATATGTATATGTATATATGCATGTCTATTACATATATATAAAAAACACATTTATTTTTGAAAATAATCTTTATTTTCTTTTCCACTCTCTTTTATTTTCCTCTCTCTAAAGGATTAATGATGCAGAAGAAAGCCAGCTGACACTTTAAGGACCTGGAACTAAATCAGACAAATACCAAAAAAAAAGATCAAGGATTGCTCTGTTTGTTTTGTTTTGTACCCAAAGTAAAATATAAAATTTATAAGAATAGTTATGCAGTTCAGCTGTGCCATTGACTGCATATAAATCAGTACCACTTCATTCAGCTTTCATACATGGTACTTTTTGTTGCAGTAAAATGTTCCTGGGAAAAAGAGTAGAGATACATTTTTAGGCAAAAATGTATACAAGAGTTTTTAAGGCCTATTAGATCCTTGTAGTTTCTATCATTTAAATTTTAAGAAGATATTCTAATAATTAGAAACCTGTTTTATTTTTTTAAAGATATTTCTGGAATGAAGGTCATTGAGGCCAAATGACCAAAATGGGCACTCCTTATTGACAGATACCACAATTTATACTAGATACTTAATAGTTGTAAACTTTCCATAATGAACACTTTCACAGTATTTACAAAGAGAGATGAAAAAGAATTAACCATAGCATGAAGCATCATCAGTAGCTTATGATTAATAAAAATTCAAGTATCTTAGTTAAATAAACTTGAAATAATAGATATGTATGAATTGGGTACTCTACAGAAAAAGACCTGCATGTTTTCTTAAGTGCTATCAGATTTTATAAACAATAATGTATTTGGCCAAAGTTGCTAAAGCTGAAAATTTACTGTCCACATTTTTGATGACATAGTAAAACTGGAAATCACATATACAAATGTAGGGAAAAATAGTACTTTGGAGTTGATCCATCAATTTCACAGGATAAACAACTATTTGCTTAAAGAGGAAATACAAATATATTTAGATATTTTAAAGGTTTGACATTTGAAAATTTTATATTTTCTATTTAAACTAGAAAAATGAGACACGCTACCTTATTCATTCATACGTAATCTAAACAAACTTTTAACACAGTTCTAACTATGAGCCATGCACTATTTTAGCACTAAGGGTAAAGTGAACAAACAGACAAACCCTTTGCCCTCTAAGTTTATAGGTGTTGAAAACTGAAGTCTTGTTAAGGTATGATGAGAGCATGAGAATGCCTCTTGCTCATCATTAAGACTTTGCTAAGTAGCACACACAGAAAAAACATTTGTCTCACATGGCTGCTCATAGTATTGAAATCAACAATTTGCAACATATTAATCCGTTTTTCTACATATTCACATAACGACACATAAATACATGTATGTGGAGGAACTTTGTTCTTTCTTATCTTTTTCTAACAAAGTGAACATACTAAAGACATTGTTCTTAATATTATTTTTTCAATTAAAATCTGTAAAGGGTTATTTCTTGCTTTGATCCATATAGATTTAATAAATTCTTTAAATAAATGCTTAATATTCCATAATATAGATGCAATATACTTATTAATAAGTCTTTTCTATTATCATTTATTTTTGTGAAAACAATTCCTCAAAATGGGATTGTTGGATGAAGAACTAATTTTATTAGACAGCACAAGGTTTATTTTCCATAACCATTTCCAGCAATTCACCCTTCATTAGCAATACATATAAGAGCCTATTTATCCACACAACAATGAGTACTGGATAGTAATCTCTTTAATTTTCACAAATTTGATGGATTCAAAGTATACCATTTCAATTTCAATAAAAAAACCTCTAATTTTTTTCAATATGTTAATTGATATTTTGACTTTCTTCTATGAATATCTTGTTATTCTCTATTTTTTGTTTTACATATTTTAAATTTTAATCTAAGTATAACTTGCACATAATTTAGACACTCAAATGGTATGTTGTAAAAAATAGTAGTTGCCTACCTGCCCTTCTCTTTTTTTTTTTTTTTTTTTTTGAGATCGAGTCTCGCTCTGTGGCCCAGGCTGGAGTGCAGTGGCGCGATCTCCACTCACTGCAAGCTCCGCCTCGCGGGTTCACGCCATTCTCCTGCCTCAGCCTCCCGTGTATCTGGGACTACAGGCGCCCTCCACCGCGCCCGGCTAATTTTTGTATTTTTAGTAGAGATGGGGATTCACCGCGTTAGCCAGCATGGTCTCCATCTCCTGACCTCGTGATCTGCCTGTCTCGGCCTCCCAAAGTGCTGGGATTACAGACGTGAGCCACCGCGCCCCGCCCTTCCCTTCTCTTTTATTTTTTACTTCCAAGGATAAATTGCTTGTAATTCTCTTTGCTGTTGTTTTTTTTTTTGATATCCACCTCTATCTCTATGAATAAAATTCTTATATTGTCAATTTTGATTGTCTAAATTTAGGTACTCAATTTTTTTTCTTACCGTCATGGAATCTGAGTGACTCTGTATCATAATCTGCAGCCGTTATTACACACATGAACACTTCCTATGTCTTATCCTACCAAATTAGGATGTAATTCTTCATATCTTAACTTTGCTTGGGTCAGTAATCATTGTTTTTATCACATCTGTGTAAATAATATTCACAGCTGAGCCACGTAAAACTACATTGATATTTCCTTTACTACATAATATTTTATTTTCTCTTTAAATTTGTCTTATTTCTGCCTTCATTTCGTTATGTACCCAGTAGTCATTCAGGAGCAGTTGTCTAAAACACCAAAAGCAACGGCAACAAAAGCCCAAATTGACAAATGGGATCTAATTAAACTAAAGAGCTTCTGCACAGCAAAAGAAACTACCATCAGAGTGAACAGGCAACCTACAGAATGGGAGAAAATTGTTGCAATCTACTCATCTGACAAAGGGCTAATATCCAGAACCTACAAAGAACTCAAACAAATTTACAAGAAAAAAACAAACAACCCCTTCAAAAAGTAGGCAAAGGATATGAACAGACATTTCTCAAAAGAAGACATTCATACAGCCAACAGACACATGAAAAAATGCTCATTATCACTGGCCATCAGAGAAATGCAAATCAAAACCACAATGAGATACCATCTCACACCAGTTAGAATGGCGATCATTAAAAAGTCAGGAAACAACAGGTGCTGGAGAGGATGTGGAGAAATAGGAACACTTTTACACTGTTGGTGAGATTGTAAACTAGTTCAACCATTATGGAAAACAGTATGGCGATTCCTCAAGGATCTAGGACTAGAAGTACCATATGACCCAGCCATCCCATTACTGGGTATATACCCAAAGGATTATAAATCATGCTGCTATAAAGACACATGCACACGTATGTTTATTGCGGCACTATTCACAATAGCAAAGACTTGGAATCAACCCAAATGTCCATCAGTGACAGACTGGATTAAGAAAATGTGGCGCATATACACCATGGAATACTATGCAGCCATAAAAAGGATGAGTTTGTGTCCTTTATAGGGACATGGATGCAGCTGGAAACCATCATTCTCAGGAAACTATCACAAGAACAGAAAACCAAACACCGCATGTTCTCACTCATAGGTGGCAACTGAACAATGAGATCACCTGGACTCGGGAAGGGGAACATCACACACCGGGGCCTATCATGGGGAGGGGGGAGGGGGGAGGGATTGCATTGGGAGTTATACCTGATGTAAATGACGAGTTGATGGGTGCTGACAAGTTGATGGGTGCAGCACACCAACATGGCACAAGTATACATATGTAACAAACCTGCACATTATGCACATGTACCCTAGAACTTAAAGTATAATAATAATAATAAAATTAAAAAATAGATAAATAAATAAATAAATTTGTCTTATTTCTTAATTGCTTGTTTTTTTCTAGGTGCTTATTGCTAATTCAACTGAAAATTCTTCCCAATATCCTTGGGTATGTCTTTATAAGCAGTGTGAAAACAGACTAATACAGGAGGACTATTCTTATTTTACTGTGTCAGAGACTGAATTTCTAATCCAATGCCTTCTGGCTCATAAGTACCCACTAAATTATAACTCTAATTTCAAATGAGAGAGCCCTGTAACTAGGGTGGGGTAGACTAAAAAGTCCCATGGCTTTTATGTATTAAAAGTAAAATAGATGATGGGAAATGTCTTATGGGACCCACGTTGAATACAGTATATATTTTCTCAGGCAACCAATTGCCTCTAAATTTGCTATTTATAATTTACTCAGTCTTAATTAGCAGGCTGTTCCCCAAGTCAACCCTGCTGCAGGCAGAACATGAAGTAGAATATAAAAAAACAAAGTGTTTCTGGTTGCTGAAAGCAAGCCATACATATTCATGGTGAAAACAGAAAATCATTTGCCAAACTGTGGATGGTAAATACAAATTAACCCTGCAATGAAAAGTGTAATATTTGCATTTTCAAGCCTTAGATCCCTCTGGGATTAATTAGGTGATCAATCGGAATTAAAGTTATCAGGAACAAAATCTGGCCTTAGATTATGTGTGTTAGTGTTTGGAGCGGGGAGTTGTATTATTCATTACTGTTGCTTTCATTATAATTATTTGATCCCATCCTCAAAGACTGTTGTATAAACTGATTGATGAAATCCGTCTGTGAAAATATTTTACACACTGTTCAGGGCTATATAAATACAATGTGGTTTTATTGTTTCTATGTGTGCTCAACAGAATAACAATAAAGAGATGATATTGATAATCTGGAAGATTCTCAAATTGTCTCTCTCCTGTCCATCCCCACTGTAACCCCCATGGTTTAGCTACTCAACATTTCCTTTCTAGGAGAATGCAACAGCTTCTCCATTACTGTCTGGCTCAAGGTTTGCTTCATTCTGGTCCATTCCCACAGTGCTGCGAGAGCAAATCTTCTGAGACCCAAATATGAAGTCAGATCATTTATAAAGTTTTGCCATGCCTTTGGATAAAATTCAACTTTCTTAGCTTGCCACAGATGATCCCTGTCCTGCCTACCTCTCCAGACTCATCTCCTGGCACTCAATTTGTCAACAATTCTTGACCAAGAATCAATTTTGTGCCAGGCACAATTCCAAGCCCTACACATTTCATTCTCCACATTTTAACTTTATTAAATCATGTACATCCCTTAAAAATATTGAGATCTGAGAGCCTTCTGTGCATTTTCACATTGTTTTTTCCCTGCGAAAAATATTCCCTTTTGCCTCTACATCTTGCTAAATTCTTATGGGTTAGGACTTGGATAGGAAATTCAATTCTATGGGAGGTCCTCTCTGACTTCACTTTGTCCACATCAGTGGTACTCCTCTCATGGCATTTACCACCCTGCATTACATTTGCAAACTCTCCATTTGTCTTTCTCCTTTCTTAAAATTATTGCACCTTGAAAACAGAAATGGTGTCTGTTTTTTCTGACTTGATAAGGCCCAGCAGAATCTGTGGAATACTGTAAATGAAAATAAATATGCAATGAATGAATGAATGCCAGAAGGGAAACTCTCAAAGGTCCAGGACACCAAAAGTAAGTCATCAGTGATATCAAACTTCATAAAATAAATTTTTATTAATTATTAAGATATTCTGGATAAAGGAAAACTTTTATGGTTTCTATTACATATATCCTATAAAATAACCTCAGCAATTTATTTCAAATTTGATGTATCATTAGGAATCTATCCTTTTGGTTTTTTTTTTTTTTTTTTAATTTATTTATTATTATTATACTTTAAGTTGTAGGGTCACAATCTTTGAAATCACAAGCTTAAAAAGGAATTAGTTATCTCAGTATTTATCCATTTGGAAAGACAACTTGGATGTTTTCTGAGGGCACCCAAAAAGATAAAGTGAGGGCCTAGGTGGGTCAGCATGGTGTGAAAACAAATTATAGGACAAATGTTTGGATAGACTCCAAATGGAAGAGCAAGTTAGGACTTGAAAACACAAGTCAAACTGTAGGCAACACCTTTAACCAACTATGGGTTATAGTCAACCATGGCCCATAGGTAAAATCTAGCCTGCTATCTAATCTAAACATATTTTTTTACAATTTTTAAATTGCATCATTTTTAATAGTTATCTAGGTATCTATATAACATCCATGTTTTTGCCTCTTTGTCTGCGAAGTGTATAATATTTACTATCTGGCTGTTTACAGAATACATTTGCAAAGCCCTAGTGTACTAACAAAGGCCAGGAATGTGAGCATGGAATAGAAATGACACAGATTGGAAGAATGCAAGCAGAAGGTGGACATTTTTCTGAAGGGGCCCAATGAATTCAGACACAGACTACACAGAAGCCCCTGGAATCACAATCCTGTGTAAACAAGTTTCTTCACTTACGTTGAAGAATATAGGAGATATCCACTCTTTATACATCTAATCAACCAACTGGTCTTAGGGAAAGTCTTACTTCAGAAGCTCACCCATAGTCCTGGAGATCCTGTAAGGGAGTTGGATGGGATAATGATAACATGAAACAAAGTAGAAAGAGAAAAGATCTTCTCAGTAAAAGAAGAAAGTCAAAGAAACTTCTAGTCTTGAATACTTCTTCCTAGACATGAATAAAAGTGGATGATTTATTTGTGGCTGAGTCCTCTTCTGAAAAACACTGTGATAAAGAATGAATGTTTGGTGGCCATGTGAACTAAGAGTTCAATTCACTTTGGTCTACAAATCAAATTGTCAAAAGCTCACCCAAATCTCATCCATCCTTCTCACTTATGATGTGTGCCCACTTAACTTAGGCTTTAAATTTATCTGCAATGATAACTTCTTGTCAACTTGATAAAATGTACAAAAAGACACCAGACTGAGTCAAAAATTGCTTTCACAAATGGCTTGAAAGTCATTGAGCTCTGTAAACATGAAAAACACATCTTGACTAAAGACATGTTCAGAACTCTGGAGTGACACAGTAACAGTTTTAAATCCTACAGTGCATTCCTCTTTTGTTTGAAAACGGGAGTGTATATAATGGAGTATGTAATTGAAGCAATTATGATGTGTTAAATCTAAGTGAAATATATGGAGATAATCTCTTTCTAATAGCCCTTAATTTAGGTGCCAGCACTATAATCTGCAAGTAACCCTTGTGGCTCTTAAAAAGTCATTTTTGACCTTGCATTTTTCTTCTCCTGTTTAATTGTGTCTCCTCCACATCTTTGTTTCTCAAAACAAAGCTGCCTCTAGGAGCAGCCCTTAGAGCTGTATCTTATTCATAATATGGAATCTCTCATGCCATTACTTGAGGACTTACTACAGTATTAGACTGTGTATGCGCATTTCTATAACAATTTGGCAAATAGGGTCTCCAGCCCTCTGATGAGGAAACTGAAGCTCAGAGAGGTTAAGAAACATAACCATGTTGGATTTGTGCTATATCAGCATGGATAAAGCTGAAAATTGCACTCCCCATAATCTCTTTTCTTGTATGGCTCCAGATTAGCATTGGCCAAAACGGTACTTGCATGAGATCTGGAAGGTGAAAGTAAAACAATAGTAGTTTCCCTTAGAAGATGGTTGCAATTAGACACCACGATAGACAGAAGCAGCTGGTTTTTGCTCTCGTGTGCTCTAGGTATATCTCGTCTTCCAGACGGCTGACCTGCTGATCAACAGCACCCAGGCCCACCACCAGGGAGCTGGTTTCACGCCACAGAGGGAGAAACTACACAAACACCACAGCTCTCCATAAACCTCTCCACTAATCTCTTTTTTTTATTGTATAATAGTTTTATTTTTCTCATTTTACTATTTTTACATTTTATGCACAAATATTTTTTATCTGCATAAAAATAGAAAATAACTGTTTTATGTAAAATTACAAAAAAAATTAAAACCACGAAGAAATACATAATTGTTATTATGACAGGATAAGTGTCGTTGTCGTTATTTAAAGAGTAAAAATGTATGCAAAGGTCCTCCTCCCATTTACAAAAGATTAAGAATTTTTTTTTTCCTGGCAGCAAGTGAAATATTGAAGTATCAATATTTTTCCACCCTTTAGATGTGCTGCTGCCTTTAAGAAAGAGCTAGTGTATCCTTGAAATAGCACAAAAATGTTTTAAAATTCATAATTGCAAAATGAACCTGTCACTATCCCTTTTCTTTGGTCCCAAATAGATATCTTGAATTGCTTGGCTTTTTATAATTCCCTGAAAACGCTGGCTTGCTCAACTATATCAGTGGTTCAGGAAGAGTGGTCAGTGTTACTTTCTCTGACCTTTTGACCTCCTCTTCTAGACTTTTACTTCCCTAATGTTTCCCACATTGGCTTGAGGTCTAATTCCTATAGTAATTCCTCACTCCCAAGTGCTCACTGTGGCTTTACTCCCTTGTCTGAACTCTTGACTGATACACACAATCAAGACCATGAAGCAGACCCTAGGACAGTCACAGCCAAAGTCCATGCCCTTCTTTTCTATGGATTATGGTTTTTGGCCATCTTTATGTTTAAGGGGTGCTTCCAGGTCTACTTCCAGCCCTTAAACAAGGATAGAATATGTAATAGTCACACATCGCCACAACACAAGGCAGCAGGAACTAAAATTCATAAGAAAAGTGCAGAGCATTAAGGGTCTTCAAAGATAAAAGAGAAGATCTGCTAAATGGAAACTTCGGAGATGAATGCTCCGTCAGCATTCACAGTGAAGAGAGTAGAAGTCATCAGATGTAGAAGCACAGAGAATGAAGAAATTATGTAATAAGATAGCAATATTTTTGTTTTCTAAAAAGCCATATCTGGATTTCTATTGGGGAGAAAGCCAGATTAGTAGGAAAAAATGCATATGTTACAAACTGAGCAAATAATGGTTCCTTCCCCTCAAGGGCTAGTGTGAAAAGTCTCCAAGAAAAGGGAAACTACTCTCATAATGAAGGCAGAGGAATTTGAAACGGGGTTTGGCTATGGATGTGAAGTGCAGAAGAATCAGCAAAAGGAGGAATGAGAAGATGGACAGAGGCAAGAAGAAAAGGAGAAGGAGGAAGAGGAAAAGGAGGAGGAGACAAGAAAGTAAAGGACAGGAAAAAGGTGGAAGAACTTGAGCAAAATAGGAAGGAAAGGAATAAAGAAGAATTAAAAAAACAAGCGGACGGAGAAGAGAAAATAATTCCCAGTGGCAGGAGGTTTTAATATGTAAATGCTCCCGTATTAACCCCAAAGTTTACAGAATGATTTTTTAAACTAAGTACATCATACGAGCAAAGTCTTAGATATGAACACACAAGAGTTTAACATCAAGGTACAGTATTGCCAAGGAAAACTGATATGTCCCATTGGAATGCAAGAGCTTGAGGGTACAGGGAAGCTTGAAACACAACCCACAGACTTGGCTGAAATCATGGGAAAGATTTTGGAACATCACAAGTCATGGATTGGAGTTTCAGACAAGTTTAATGAGCTCTCTGGAGGGCAGGGGTACCCCATATGACATCTGTGTTATAATGAGTTACCATACCTTGAACATTCTAAGTATGTATGCCATTTAGCCATCTCCAAAACCATAAAGTGTATACTATTATTATGTTCATTTTACTAATAAGAAAACAGAGCAGTTGAATAACTTCATAAGATCACACAGCTGAAAAGGATCAAAGGTGATATTCAAACCAAGGTTTTTCTGATTCCAGAACCAGCAACTTAATCTTCATTCTCAATGACTTAGAAACAGTTGCATGCACTGTAGTCTCTTTTATTCTCTTTGACTCTGCACTATGTTGAAACCAGAACACTATACAAAATGTAGAATCTGCTATCAATTTTTCCACGGCCACTTCTTATTATTGTTTCTTCAAATGAGACAAAGCTGCAAAATCACTGTTTCTTTTCATTAGGCACTTGGTAAGGTACTGTTCAGCTATCACAATAAAGCTAACATGATCTCAACCGTTCTTATTAAGACAAGTGTTTTAAATTAAAAATTAACATCTTTGACATGTTAGAATGGTATATATTAACTCAAAGTCAGGTTTCTAAATAGGAAAAATATGAGATTAGCATGATCTAATGGACGAGGGGAAAGAACACCTTCTCTCATTCCTATCTTCTAACATGGAAGGAAATATTTCCTGAGCTTTTGTTTAAAATCAAAAAGCAGGGTTATAAGGTCAAGTAAAAACAGAGTGCAGTTGACAATAAGTTTAACCATACATTACAGGTATATATTTTTAACAGGTGACTTGATATGAGATTCTCATAAATCAGAAAGGAAATCCCCAATCATGGTTCCTATTACTCTGTCTTTTAACCACTGAAGACTCATTTCTATTGAAAGTCTGTTTTGTGTTCTTTTTATATAATGTTAGTGTTTAAGGAATAGGCTGGTGCACTCTAAAATAACTGTTGAAGTATGAGACATGGAATTCCCCGGATATTGGAGGTGCCTCATTTATCCTCTGTGTTAAATCACAATCACCAAGTTGAAAATAGAAAAATGGAATTGCCCATTTGTTTGGCACACATGTCACAAAATAAACAATTGATTTTATGTTTACGTGTTTGTGTTTCTGTTTTCACAATTTTAAGTACATTGCTTTTTAAGGTTTCTTTGTGTGTGTATGTGTGTGTTAGTTTTTAAGTTATTGAGTACAGATTGGAATGTTTGGCTTAGATCAGGTGAGTCCCCTAAACTAGTAAACATTTACACACATTTAACCTATAAATAAAGTCAGGACAATTGTCTGAGTTTTTAATTACTCATATTTTTTTAATGTATGTATCTAAAACCAAGCATGCATATCTTCTAATTTGGTCCCCTTAGTTTCTGTTAGGATCTAAGGCAGGCTGTAGCCGACATTTTCTGTAAAGGTTTATATAGTAAGCATTGAAGGCCCAGAGTTATCAACCTCAGCACTACTGACATTTTGTGTGAAATAATTATTTATTGGGGAGAGCTGTGTTGATCTCTCTAGGAATCTTAGAAGTATCCAAATCTCTTCCCATAAGAGTCCAGTACTATTCACCTCTTATAGTTGCAGCAACCAGAAATCTCTCCAGATTTTGTCAAATGTTCCTTAAGACCTAGGAGCAAATCTAGTCCTGGTTGAGAGCTATTGCTTTGTAACATACAGGTCATACAGTCTTGGCTGCAACTGTAAAACTGTCCATAGATGATATATAAACAAAAAAGCCTGGCTGTGTACCAATAAAAGATTATTAATGGACACCAAATTGTGAACTTTATACAATTTTCCCGTTTCATAAATTATTCTTCTTCTTTTGTTTTATTGTTTTTCAACCATTTCAAACTTTTAAAACTATTTTTTGCTTATAGGGTAGACAAAATGGCAGCAGACCACGGTATGCCAATTCCTAATCTAGGGGAGTCAAATGATAACCAAGACTAGTCTCTGCTTCAAAGTGCTCCTGATCTACAAGAACAAATGTTTCCTTACTTGGTAAATCCTTTCAGAAAGATATGCAAAGGTAGTACCAAGGGATTCGGTTTACAGAGAAGGCTGCACTGAGAAGGGACTAAATTATCCCAGTAGATGACCAGAAGTCCACCAGGGAGTCCATGTCAGGAGTGGCAAGAGAGGCACATATTTTATATACCAAACTATCAATTATATGTCAATTGATATTGATGCAAATGTATATATGTATGTGTATATATTTTCATTTATTTCAAAGAAACAACATCCCAAAATTAGATAGATTAGATAGCCTTCTTTCAACCACCTTGCTCCACATTTTCGGTTGGTTGGTTGTTGGTGGTACTAGTTTTGGCTTGAATCCAGGGTTTGCACATATAACAATAGGTGGGTTTTTTGTTTGTTTGTTTGTTTGTTTTGACGGAGAGTCTGACTCTGTTGCCAGGCTTGAGTGCAGTGGCACGATCTTGGGCTCACTGCAACCTCCGCCTCCCAGGTTCAAGACATTCTCAGTTTCCCAAGTAGTTAGGACTACAGGTGCGCGCCACCATGCCCGGCAAAGTTTTGTATTTTTAGTAGAAATGGCATTTCACCATGTTGGCCAGGATAGTCTGGATCTCTTGACCTCTTGATCTGCCCACCTCAGCTTCCCAAAGTACTGGGATTACAGGCATGAGCCACCATGCACAGTCTTGAGACAAGTAGTTTTTCTGGGCTGGAGGAATGACAGCAAAAGCAATAATAAATGCAGCAAGCTTATTGACTAACAAACTGATTTGAGGAAGTTGAAATCAGCAAATATTGGGATGGATTTATGTGAAGGACAAATTTCCTTGAGCTGTTCTTCCCAAAGGTACCCAAAGAAGCTCTTTCAAATTTTAAAGGAATATGCTGCATGCATTGTGATTAAGTGAACTTAAGGAAATAAAGTGCATTCAGTTTGGGGGAAATGGGTATTTTTCTCCTTTATTTTCTTGAGTTTTACCTTCCCTATCAAGTTGCTGCCATCCTCAGGGACAGTGGTTTTTGTAACATGTACTGATATAGACAACCCAATATCAGAACTATATCTGCCATGTAACTTTAATCCTCAACTTTCACCACAACTATTCCCAGTGATTAATGCCAACTGAGCTATACAGTTGTCAGTTGTTCTCAAGAGAAGCATCAGTGTCTCTTGTGGGCATCTGTGGCAACCACTGAAATGGGTAAAATTAAGGGTTAAGCTACCCTGTACTCTAACCATTTCCTTGTAAGCATCCGTCTAAGAATCATTCATCTGACCTCTTCACTAAATGGTACCCTTACACGGTTACCCCAGGAGATAAAATATACTGTAACAGATCAGGGAATGACACATGCTGATTAGTGAAACTTTCCAAACAACTAAAAATGTATGTCCTTAAGTGTAGATAGATGATAAACAGATACATACACACATGCGTGTATGTAAGGTTATAGATGTAAATACATATATATGCATTAGCAGATATGTGTGTATACAATTTCTTGTATGCTATGTATTCTCCTATCATCAATTTCATCTCCTTCTCTTTTGTATTTTAGTTGGTAATTGGTGTTTCTCTTTTACTACGCCATCCCACACATTGTTTGAGGGAAGCAATTATGGCTTGTTCATATCTGGAGACACTACAATTCTTTATGCAGTGCTTAAGCATGCAGTAAGTATTTGTTGTATTTCAATTTAACTACTAAAAAACTTAATAGTATGACTAAAAACACAATGATTGGTAAAGGGATATTTTAGAAACAATTATGGTATATGGATCTTGTTTTAGAGAAATTCTTCACCAAATATTGCAGATAAATCCAAAAATAACTGTATTTATTTTTACTATTGTCATGCACCTAGTGAAAGATTGAGACTACTAAGTAGTGAAAACAGCCTAAAAGATTTTAGTGTATCTCAGAAAATCACATGCAGCAATTATCAGGTATTATCCACTCTGCTTTCTCAAGCCTCTGCTCTAGGGGAGGGAGTATTTCCTTATATTACTTTAAGAATAATGAATAAATAAAAAAATGAAATTTGAACAGAGAAGACAAGTCCTCTGTGGAGTGGCACTCACAAGAAAGAAAAACCGAATAAAGTTACCTTCAAACTTCAACGTGCATCAGAATCACCTGTAGGACTTGTTGAAACAGATTGCTAAGCTCCATACTCAGTTTTCTGCTTCCGTAGGTCTGAGTAGATGCCCAGAAATTTGCATTTTTACCAAGTTCCAAGGTGATGCTGAAGTTGCTGATATGGGATCCTACTTTGAAAACCGTAGATCTAATGTCATATTTCATATATTTCATGTGTCCATCCTTACTATTTCTCTCATTGATTTAGGTAACTACCTTCTTTTATACATGATAAAACTGACAGTTGGAAATCCAGTTACAACTTCTCTTATCTCATTTGGATGGTGTTTCCATGGCGGACTTTCTTCTTCATATTTACTGGGAAATTTATGATTTTCTAAATCCTGAATCTCATGAAAAATCTTTCAACAAATCTGAGAAAAGTGTTATAAATCCCCTGTGAGAATTGAAGCATAACAAGCACCATTGAAATGTTGCTAATCTTACAGAAAACATTGACTTGAAATCCAGGGCAGGGAACACGAACACACAAGAGTCAAAGGTTGAGGTCAACATTTCTGAGAGACAGGACAGAGCATTTAGAAGAGAAGGTGTCATGATACATTGATCAGTATGACGTGTTGCTGTTCCCTTGTTATCAGTTTGTGTACATGGCCCTGTCCATTGCTAATGGTGAGCCATTCTAACAAACAGAAATAAGCTTGTATGTATTGTATACTTTATATCCACCCTATGAGTGTTGTTCTAAGAAATGACTAGTTTAGAAAGCAAAAAACATTATTAATTGCCAATGTCAAAGCATGACTTTCTGTGGTACTCTTAACCTTGATAGAAAATCTGAATGTTACATTATTCACATAGTGCTTATTAAGGTTCACTGGCATTTTTTCAGTGTTTGAATATTATCTATAGGTTACAGTTCCTGGTAAACACTTCATCAGAATTAACGCAAGGAAAGAAAACCTGAATGTCGTTGTAGAAGACTCTGACGTGAAATCAGAAACTGATTTGGAATCTGTTTTAATATTGCAAAGCAATAATAAGTGCAAGAGCAAATGAAAATTGGGGCAAGTGGACCAAAGTTTTTTGTTTTTTTTTTTTAATAAGGAATTAAATGTGTTCTAAAGCACTACATATCCTTACAGCCAACCTGGAGAAACTCAGGAATAAGCTTTTTAAAATATGACCAATTTCAATTCAAAAGGAAATAAATTTTTCTACATCTGAGGTATTTGTCACAAAACAATGAATATGTCTATTGAATAGGGTATTTAATGTCTTGAGTGTTTTAAAATTTCATTTTAGAATGATAATTTATTAATGTTAAGTAATTTATGTTGTCCTTTAGCTTTAAATTATTTTATGTGATATTTATTTTGGGGTTCATTCTCCTTCCTTTAGTTTTCCTATTATGAAATATGTATTTCAAGCTGAGAACATTTGTACATATTATTGAAATATAAATGTTGTTGCAATATATTAATACTAGTAATAATAAACCATACATTTACTGTCACATCCATTTTATTTTGCAAAAAAGATTATGAAACAATGTAAATCTACTGCTGAGGAAAGAGTCACTGTTTATTTTTATGGTCACTTATTATTACTGAAAATGCATAAAGTGCTTTGAAAAAATGTAAAAGAACCTGATTTTGAGAATTTCTACAAATTCCCAGGAATTCTAATTTCTTTTTTTTTTTTTTTTTTGAGACAGATTCTCTGATATGGTTTGTCTCTGTTTCCCCACCCAAATCACATCCTGAATTGTAATTCCCACATGTGAGGAAGGGAGGTGATTGGATCATGGGGGCAGTTTCTTCCATGCTGTTTTCATGACAGTGAGTGAGTTCTCACGAGATCGGATGGTTTTATAAGTGTTTGGCAGTTCCTCCTGCACTCTTCTCTCTCCTGACAACTTGTGAAGAAGGTGCCTCCTTTCCCTTCCACCATGATTGTAAGTTTCTGAAGCCTCCCCAACCATGCAGAACTGTGAGTCAACTAAACCAAATTCCTTTATAAATTACCTAGTCTCGGGTATTTCTTCATAGCAGTGTGAAAACAGACTAATACAGGAACAGGCTGGAGTGCAGTGGCACCATCTCTGCTCACTGCAACCTCCCCCTCCTGGCTTTAAGCAATTATTTTGCCTCATCCTCCCGAGTAGCTGGGACTACAGGTGTGTGCCACCACTCCTGGTTATTATTATTGTTTTTTTTTTTAGGAGAGACCGGGTTTCATCATGTTGGCCCAGCTGGTCTCAAACTCCTGTCCTCAAGTGATCCACTTAACTCAGTGCCCAAAAGTGCTGCGATTACAGGCATGAGCCACTGCACTGGCCAATTCTTATTCGTTGTTTCCAAATTCAAAGATTAATATATATCAGAAATTTGGAAATGCTATGTTTGACAGAGGCAGGGATTTTCAATTTCCAAGTTTCACAAAGTAGCAAACACAAGTATTTTATTTCTATTTATTGATTTTTTTAAGCTTTTATTTTAGGTTCAAGGGTACATGTGCAGGTTTGTTGTAGAGATAAATTGTGTCTTGCAGGGATTTGACATACAGATTATTTACCCAGGTAATAAGCTCAGTATCTGGTAAGTAGTTTTTCAGTCCTCACCCTCCTCTTGGCCAGATCCTGTTTATTTATGAATAAATAAACAAATGAAACTTGAAGAGAGAAGACAACTCTCTCTGCCCAAATCTGCTCCTTCTGCAAACTTCTTCATTTCAATTTGCGACAAGTCCATTCTTACCAGCATTTGGGGTGAACACTTGGAACCTTACTTGTTTCTTTTCTTTTCCTCATACCCCACACCCAGTTTGGAAGAAAGCTGTGTTGGGTTTACCTTCCAAATACATCCAGAATCTGACCACTTCTCTACCACCTGGGGTCAAGCCACTGCACTGCACATTTGAGCCACGCAAAAGCTTCCTCATCTGCCTTCCTACAGGTTATTCTCAACACAGCTGCCAAAGCGGTCCCTTTAACATCACTCTACAATAAACATATGTCCATCAGTGACAGACTGGATTAAGAAAATGTGGCACATATACACCATGCAATACTATGCAGCCATTAAAAAAGGATGAGTTCGTGTCCTTTGTGGGGACATGGATGTAGCTGGAAACCATCATTCTCAGCAAACTATCGCAAGAACAGAAAACCAAACACTGCATGTTCTCACTCATAGGTGGGAATTGAACAATGAGATCACTTGGACACAGGAAGGGGAACATCACACACCAGGGCCTATTGTGGCGGCGGGGAAGGGATAGCATTAGGAGATATACCTAATGTAAATGACGAGCTAATGGGTGCAGCACACCAACATCACACATGTATACATATGTAACAAACTTGCACGTTGTGCACATGTACCCTAGAACTTAAAGTATAATAATTAAAAAAAAAAATCCTTCTACAGTACTTCTCCAGGTCAGAGCAAAAGACAAAATTCTTACAGAAGCCTTATGTGCCCCTCCATGCCGTATCCTTGGTTACCCTCTGTCAACTCCTACTTTCTCTTCTTTGCACACTCTGCTCCTTGAACCTGCCAGGCTGACTCTCTTTTTGAGACCACTGCTGTTTCCTCTGCCTAGAACCTTTTTCCTAGATATCTTTGTTGTTCACTCAGATAATTGGTGAGAACAAGTCTCTTTAATAGCAAATTGACTGGAAAAGACTAGGAAAGCACACGAATGTATGGGGAGAGGTGGATTTTTTTCCTGCCCTATATTTTGTCCCTTTGTTACTAGTTATTTTAATTACCTCCTAGAAATAGACCATGTTAGCCTACTCATCATTCTTTTTCCCACAATTGAAGAAATACTTGTTACATTGCCTAGAGCCCAGAATCTCATTGCTAGGGCAGAATTTTCCAAGGGTTCTTTGGCATATGTCCCTGAACAAAAGGTTTTTTAAAAATCTTTTATATTATATTTTTACTATTCCTTTTCTATACTTAGATCTGTTTAGATATACAATACATCCCACTGTGTTACTCGTGCCTACAATATTCAGTACAGTCACATACTGTTTAGGTTTCTGGCCTAGGAGCAATAGCCCTTACCATATAGCCTAGATATGTAGTAGGCTATATCGTCTAGGTTTATGTAAGTACACTATGGTGTTTGCACGACGATGAAATCACCTAACTGCACGTTTATCAGAACTTATCTCTGTGCTTAAGCAACAATGCATGACTGTAATTAAATTGGATACCATGGTATAAAAAGGTTTCCAGTAGCATCCTAAAAGACTCTTTTCCAGAAACCAGAATGTTTTTATATTTTCAGTAAGCAAGATCTGTTTTGCTTAAAAGGGTGGTTGTTAGTGCTCTTCCATAAAAAGGTCCAGTTCTCCTTATGGAAATCTGAGAGTGATGTATTTTTCTGCCTTACTTGAAGTCAAAAACAGACATGTGTCTCGTATTGGCAATAGAATGTGAGAGGAAGTGACGTTTGTCATTTCTAAGCTAATGTTTCGAAAGTCAGGCTGTAGTTTGCCATGTTTACTTTTGTCTGCTTTGGTGACTGTGCAGCATAAAGGTGAAGACTGCTGCATGCCGAGGTCCTGAGTGAAGGTGATCTAAACTGCAGCTACCCAACTGGCCTGCAACGGTCAGACAGAATGAATGAGAAATAAACTTAGGTTGTTTTAAGGCATTGAGATTAGGTGCTTTTTTGGCTTGGATTTTTTTTTTCACTTTTGATATTGCAGAACAACTTAACCTATCCTGACTTATACACCTAATCTAAGGTATTTCTGTTTATTTTCCAATTTTTGACTGTGCTTGAGTCATTTATGCAATTACTGTCATTTTTTTTTTTTGAGGATTAAAACCAGTTTTTGAGTAAGAATTTCAAAAGTAATGAGTGGACTGCCTCCTGAACAAAGCATTGAGCACATTGCTTACAGGCCTCTTGCAATCATTTTGATGATTCTGAATACTCACTAGACACACAGATGCATGGAGGAATATTTGTGTAGAGTGATAGGAATTTCTGTGATGCTGCCAAAATGTTCATTTCTGCACATATAAATCCAACTCCCTTGCATTTATCATAACTGAAAAATTCTTTGAGGTTTCTGAAACTGGCTTTTAACTGTCTCAGTGCCCATTTTTTAGAGGGTTAGCATCCACTAGGAAACCTTTCCCTGTCCCATTTCCTCAAAGCAAGGTGCTTCGAAAGTCAGAACAGCCAGAAATACTCCAGGGTATATTCATGATCCAAGCACCCATCCTGAGAGTAGAGACAAACAGAATTTAGAGGTATCCCACCCAATTTTGTGGACTTTTATGCAATTTGACTCAAAAAATCCACACCGATCTGGAGGCATATGGATTTATTTACTCATTTCCTTTGCAGAAGAGTACTTTAGGAATCACTTCTGCCTTTCCCCACCCCCTGCCTTTCTCTGTCTCATCATTTGGAGGCTACAGGGGAAATAAATTCATCTTGAAGGAGTGTTATGAATATGATCGTGGCCATTATTTGATTAAATACTCAAACAGTATAATCCTACCCAGCGACCATGTCACATGAGGGAACCATGGTTATCATCAATTACTGTTCATTTTCTGTAAACATGGACCTGAGCCAACTTTAGGGGGAAAATAAAAAGTTGGCAAATGATGTATTTGGCATCCTCCATCTGTTTTTTTTTTTTTTTTTTTTTTTTTTCCTCTACCCCTTCAGTTTTTGCTCTGGGTTTATTATTTTTTCTTGGGGCACCAAAACTATTAGATCAGGGATTTTGTTTCCCGCCTAGACTTCTTTAAATCTCTCCTGCTGTGGAAATACTGTCCTCTGGCTCTTATTGTTATATTAGGGCATCATTTTAGAGCTACTGCCAGAGTACTATGGAATCCCTATCTCTGAAATGGATTTCCAGGGGAAGTCTAGGGTAGGCGTTTGAGATGTTAAACAAATTTGTTAAGTTCATATAGCTGCCTGAAGGCAAACAAAGCATTGCATTTTAGCAGGTTATCAATTATAAATGGATTTCAGGTATTAAAGGATGGTCAATTATTGTTAAACGTTTGGGCTTAGGACTTTCACTAGAGCCGGTTTCCAGCTGACACTGTGACTGACGCTACCACATGGGCTCCACTTTGCTCACCTTGTGCTGCATTCAGGCATCTTGGAGAATTAACCTCAGTTCCAGAGGCAGGACCTGCAGAATCTAAGCCAATCACAGTCATCCTGACTCTCATACCATCGTGAATGTCTTAGGGATGGGCCAATCAGCATAAAGACTTATTCAGGCGCATGGAAGTGATGTAATTCAGGGCAACCAACAGATGGGAGAAAACATTTCTTTAGGTCCTTTGGAGAAGAAATTTCTTCAGTTTTATGAAAAATATTTTAAGAAATGACCCTTTTCCTATTCTCCAGGGAAGATGAGGAAGGAAGTAGGATGAGAACATGACACTTCTACCAAGGTTCAGAAGGGGATGCCAGCCTTACAAATACTTTGGCATCTGAAAGCGGAAAATGATGTGAGGGAATTGGTCCTTGTTAACTTCGTCATGCAACTGAAACAAACCTGCCTGGGGTCTGTGTTTCCTCTGCATTTCCTTCTAATTAAATGAGATCTGCAAATCTCCTTTTTTTTTCTTTTTTTTAACAATTTCAAGAGTTTTAAAATTTGCAACCAAAATATTCCTTTACTATTATAGCCTCTAAGAATAGTCTCCAATAAACATATGTGTGCATGTGTCTTTATATTTATTGCAACACTATTCACAATAGCAAAGACTTGGAACCAACCCAAATGCGCATCAATGATAGACTGGGTAAAAAAAATGTGGCACATATACACCATGGAATACTATGCAGCCATAAAAAAGGATGAGTTCATGTCCTTTGCAGGGACATGAATGAAGCTGGAAAACATCATTCTCAGCAAACTAACACAGGAACAGAAAATCAAACACTGCATGTTCTCACTCCTAAGTGGGAGTAGAACAATGAGAACACATGGACACAGGGAGGGGAACATCACTCACTGTGGAGAGCTAGGGAAGGGACAGCATTAGGAGAAATACCTGATGTCGATGATGGGTTGATGGGTGTAGCAAACCACCATGGCACTTGTATAGCTATGTAACAAACCTGCACGTTCTGCACATGTATCCCAGAACTTAAAGTATAATAATAATAAAAAAAAAGTATAATAGTCTCTAACTTTCTAAAACATCTACATAAGCCCAGGGCCCAGATGATTTATTATGCAGTCATGTATTGTTTAATGATGTGGATATCTTGTGAGAAATGCGTTGTTAGATTTCCTCTTCCTGCAAACATCATAGAGTGTGCTTATTACACAAACCTAGATGGTATAGTCTGCTACACACTTAAGTTATATGTTATAGTCTATTGCTTCTAGGCTACAAATCTGTACAGCTTGTTACTCTACTGAATACTATAGGCAGTTGTAAAACAATATTATATATTTCTGTATCTAAACAGATCTAAACATAGAAAAGTTACAGTAAAAATAAGGTATAAAAGATTGTCTAAACTTGTACACCTTTTAGGGCACTTACCATGAATGGACCTTGCAGGACTGGAGTTGTTCTGGGTGAGTCAGTGAGTGAGTGGTGAGTGAGTGTGAAGGCCCATATTACTGTACACTACTTCAGATTATATAAACACTTAAACTTAGGCTACACTAAGTTTATAAAAACAATAATATTTCTCCAATAATAAATTAACTTTAACATACTGGAATATTTTTCTTTCTATGCTTTTAATTTTTTTAACTTTTTGACTATTTTGTAATAACCTTTAGCTTAAAACACACATTGTACAGCTGTCCAAAAATATTTTGTTTCATTCCTCCTCTATAAGCTTTCCCTACGGTTTTAATTTTTTTTTTTTTTTTTACTTGTTAAATGACTGGCAGAGCAGCAGGTTTGTTTACACCAGCATCACCACGAACACATCAGCAACGTGTTGCCTTAGGGAGTTACAATGACTGTGATGTCACTAGGTGATAGGAATTTTTCAACTTCATTATAGTCCTATGGGAGCACTGTCATACAGGCAACTCATCATTGACTAATGCTTCATACTACAGTGCATGACTATGTAACGTGTCTATAAAAATCAGATCTTTTGACAGATACATTTATGTTAAAAACACCTTTGGGCTGGACACGGTGGATCACACTTGTAATCCCAGCTCTTTGGGAGGCTGAGGCAGGCAGATCACTTAAGCTAAGGAGTCTGATACCAGCCCGCGCAACATGACAAAACTCTGTCTCTATAAAAATACAAAAATTTGCCAGGTGCGGTGGTGCACGCCTATAGTCCCAGCTACTTGAAGGGCTTATGTGGGAGGATCTTCTTGAGATTGTGTGGTTGAAGCTGCAGTGAGCTGAGATTGAGCCACTGCACTCCATTTTGGGAGAAACAGCAAGGTCCTGTCTCAAAACACACACACACACACATGCACACACACATACACACACACACACACACACACAGCTTTGAAGGGTCTCTCTCCATGTTAAATAATAGTAATGCTAATAACCATGATTAGACCTACATATTCCTCAATAAAAATATTTTTGAATACCCCTATTACTTTTGCCCACAGGGAATGTACTATATTTTGCTGGTAATGACAGACACTGCAGTTGTGTTGGGTTAATAATGCACAAATATGTTGATAAAATATGAATTTTTAAATTCTTCTTTGTCTCAGACACTTGTTTATGCCTAATAACGTAATACAAATATTAATAGTTTTTATTTTCAAAGAATTAATGCATTAATTTGAAATAAAATAACTTCTCTGGTTTTTATGAAGAGAAAAAAAACTATGAGAGAGAAAAGGCAAACCTGAAGGCAACTATTGGTAAAGGAAATTACCTATGAAATTCATGTACATAACTCCAGAATCTCTGTAATTGATACTTCCCTTCAGTTTTAGTGACTCTATATCCTACTCCCCTTATGTGCATATAGTTGGCTGTTCTTTTCCTCCTTACCTTCGTTATATCTTTATTCATTTCTATTCTTAGCAGTTTTTCGCTTTGTGGGCTCCCTCTTTCTCAGTTCCTTCTTGCATAAAATGAGATTTTTGTTTTTAAATGCTTAAATGAGCCAATAGTGTAAAGTTCTTAGAACACTGCCTGGAACACAGTGTGCACTCATTGATTACTTTGCCTTATTTATTAATGTTACTAATCACCAACAGTGTTATATAACATACATGTAGCAAACACTTTTCAGTAGTTTTTATAAATGCAATTTTATTGGATATACAGTGCTCTGTGAAGAGTTACTCATAATATAGTTTATTTTTTTATTTTGTGGTTGCTTAATAGTTACATTGTTTGCAGCTTTGTGAGTTTTAATTTTTTTATATTATTATTATAAGTAACCATGCAATGTATCCGTATTTATGTATCTTTGATTAAAACTCTCTTATTTTCCTGGGATCCAGTCTCAGAATTGAAATCACTGGGTGAAGGAGTATACTGATGTGACATACGTCTTCCAAATATTTCATGGGGTTTTCTACATTTAGCTTCCTTACTACTGGCTGGGGCCTATTTCTGGCCAATGGGCACTGGCCAATGGGGTGTAGACCTGAGTAAGTTGTGTCACTTCCAGGATGAGCATTTAATTTCCAGAGAAAAAACTTTGGATGTTTTCTCTGTGCATTCATGGGGGTCTTGTATTGAAAAGTGGAGGCACCAAAAAGAAGCAGTTTATATCACTAAGTTGCTACATGAAGGACAACGTACCAGAGAGTTATGATATGAAGCCACCCTACATGAGCAAGAAGCAAACAGTTTTGGTGTTAAGTACTGAGACTTGAGGTGTCTTTTTATGGCACAAATAGGATGCTGCTGTGGTACAGTGGCTTGCCTTTATCCACCCATGGTTTCACTTTCAGAGGTTTTAGTTACCTGTGGTCAACTGTGGTGTGAAAATAGGTTAAGTACAGTACAATAAGATACTGAGAGAGAAAGATACCACATACACACATATTTGTTGTGGTACATTGTTATAATTTCTGTATTTTATTATTAGTTATTGTTGTTAATCTCTTACTATGCCTAAGTGATAAATTAAACTTTATCATAAGTGTGTGTGTACAGGAAAAAACATAGTATATACAGGTTTTGGTACTATCTACATTTTCAGGCATCCAATGGGGGTCTTGAAACATATATCCTATGGCTAAGAGGTGATATTGTTTGGCTGTGTCCCCACCCAAATCTCATTTTGAATTCCCATGTGTAGTGGGAGGGACCCAGTGGGAGGTAATTAAATCATGCGGGCAGCTCTTTCCCATGCTGTTCTTGTGATAGTGAATAAGTCTCATGAGATCTGATGGTTTTATAAAGAAGAGTTTCCCTGCACAAGCTCTCTCTCTTTGCCTGCTGCCATCCACGTAAGATGTGACTTTCTCCAACTTGCCTTCCACCATGATTGTGAGGCCTCCCTAGCCATGTGGAACTGTAAATCATTAAACCTCTTTCTTTCATAAATTGCCCAGTCTCAAGTAGGCCTTTATCAGCGGCATGAAAACAAGCTAATACAAGGGGGAACTCCTATACTGACTTAGCAGTGAGGAGTTGAGGAAACTGAAATCAGAGTGTGGCAGGATATGGATTCATTTTATAGCACTGCCAAAGTAATTGACAAAATGGTGTCTTAGTCTATTCTTGCTGTTAATATAACAACTGTAGCTAGGTAATTTATAAATAATATAAATTTATTTCTTCACAATTTTTGAGGCTGAGAAGTCCAAAATCAAGGCACCAGCAGTTTGGTGTCTGGTGAGGGCCATGGTTTCTGCCCCCAGGATGAGGCAGATTATTCTGAAGGAAAGCTATGGTCTGAAACTGTCCCCCAAAATTTGTAAGTTGAAACTTAATCAGCAATGTAATAGTATTAAAAAGTGGGGCCTCAGAACATAATTAAGTGTTATGAACATAGAGACCTCATGGATAGGATTAGGACCCTTATAAAAAGTTTAGGTGTCCTCACATGGCAGAAGTATAGAATGCAGCAAACCTATCCCCTCAAAACTTTTCATAAGGGCCCTAATCCCATCCATGAGGTCTACACCCTCATGACACTTAGTTATGTCCTAAGGCCCCACTTTTTGATACTGTTGAATTGGTGATGAAGTTTCAACTCATAAATTTTGGGAGACAGTTTCAGACCATAGCTTTCCACCCCTGGTTCACAAAATGTTCTTCACACATGCAGCATACATTTATTTTATTTCAGTAACCTCAAAGTCTCAATTAATTCTAGCATAACCAAAAAGTCTAAAGTTCAGAGTCTCATTCAAAGCAAATATGGATGAGACTTGGTTGAGATGTGAACCTGTGAGATCAAACAAGTTATACACTTCCAAATCACAATGGTAGGACAGGCATTGAATAGACATTCCTATGCCGAAAAGGAGCGATAGGAAAGAAGAAAGGAGTTAACAGTTCTCAAGTCCAAAACCCAACACAGCAAACAATATTAAATCTTGAGGCTTCAGAATAACGTTTCAACTCCATATCCTGTCTTATAGACACACTGAGGCAGGGCTCAGGACCCCAAAGCCCTTGGAGTCCCCATACCCACAGGTTTTCTGAACACAGTCCACACAGTAACTCACATAAGTTGAAACTGGGTTCCTTCTGCTCTCTCAGGCTGGTGTTGCATACTGGTGGTTCTACAATTATGAGGTCTTGGGTATGACACTGACGAGGTTCTCAAAGGCATCCTTAGAAATCTAGGTAGGGGTACCAGTGCCTCCATAGTTCTTGCTGTCTTCATGGCTGCAGAGGTAGTACCACATGGATATCACCATGATTTATTGCCTGTACCTTTCAGAGGGGCAGCCTGAGCCACACCTGGGCCCACTTGAGCCACAGCTTGATGGTCAAGGAGCATTGCACTCCAATGTAAGGAGCAGAGATGTGAGGTGCTACAAGGCAGCAAATGCTGAGGTCCTGTGGGTGATTGGGTCTTTTTTTTTTTTTTTTTTTTTGAGATGGAGTCTCGCTCTGTCACCCAGGCTGGAGTGCAGTGGCACAATCTCAGCTCACTGTCACCTTTGCCTCCCGGGTTCAAGTGATTCTCCTGCCTCAGCCTCCTGAGTAGCTGGGATTTCACCAATCCCCAGAGACCCCAGAGACGGGGTTTCACCATGTTGGTCAGGCTGGTCTCGAACTCCTGACCTCGTGATTTGCCCGCCTTGTGATTTGCCCGCCTCAGCCTCCCAAAGTGCTGGGATTAGTCCATGCCCACTTCTATGATAAAATACTTGAGACTTGGTGATTTATAAAGGACTGAAATCTATTCTGGAGCCTCATATCTGGGGATCTATGTGAAGGATTAGAAATTAGACACCTATTGATTGAATGTCGTTGATTGTCATTTACAATTTATTAAAAGAAAAATAAATTCATCAAAGAATTGGTAACTTTCAAACATAATTGAAGGAAAAAGGTAAAGTTCATTAATTCTGTAACTTGCCTTATTGGAGAAAGTACCTGTTTATCAACTCCAAACAGTAAAAGTAAAGGTTATTAAGTAAAAAATGTCCAGTAAAACTTTCATCTGATTAAATGCTCTCAGGACAAAGATTAGACTAAGAGTGTAATGCCTTTAAATATCATCAATAAAATTTATTAATAATGTATTTTATATTTTTGTGCAAATATTAAAATTCACATCTCAACTCAGACTGGCCGCATTTCAATTGGCCAGTAACTGCATGTCACTAGTGGCTACTGTCTTAGACAGTACAAACCTAGCTACTTTAATGAATATAGCTCTATATTATAAACTAGTACTTTGAACAACAAGAAGGACCACCACCTTCCTGATGCCTAAGTTAAAAAGTGTGATGGTTAATTGTATATGTCAACTTGAAGGGTGTTTTTGAATGAGATTAAGATATAAATTGGTGAACTTTGAGTAAGCACATTGCCATCCATAATGTGTGTGAGCATCATCCAATTAAACGAAGGCCTGATTATAACAAATAGACCAGCCTCCTTGAGCAAAGGATAATATATCAGCAGACTGCCTTCAGACTTAATCTGCATGTTTGTTTCTCCCAGGTCTCCAGCCTGTTGTCATTTGGACTAGAACAGAACCATGAGTCCTCCTGGCTCTTTAGGCTGTTGGCCAACACAACGGATTTTGGACTTGCCAGCCTCCATTATCATGTGAGTTGATTTACATATAAAGATTTAGATATAAATATAGATACACATATAGATATATTGATTTATATGCAATTGTTTCTGGTTCTCTGGAGAACCTAATAGAGGGCAATTACTTAAATGAAAGTCACTAATTTCAACCTTTTGTTATATGGTCCACATCTATCATAAAGGCTGGAAGTTAAAAACTACATTTTTCAGAATGATTATAGCTAACATCTTAGATGCAATTGAGATTCCACTAATGAGTTGCAGTTGCAGGATTTTTGGAAGATACAAGCGAGGAAAAATCTTTTGTCAATGAAATGCCAACAGACATAGGATTTCTTCCATTACTAAATTCTACATTCCTTTGTCTAGTAACTGAAGCAGTTTTAATCACAACATACTTCTAGCAGCAGCCACAAATATTTTCCTGTTCTCTACAGTGCTATGACCCTGAAACCAGAAATCCAGTGCAGCTCTCTGACGTTTATTCCTCTGTCCTTTCAGCAATTTTCTAAGTACCTAATTACTTTTGGATTGATAAACCTAGAGAGGTTTCTGTTTCCCACATTAAAATTCACTGGTAGAATAATGTGTTATATTTAATTATTTGCTAGATTTTTAGAATCAGGTTTAGTTATGGTAAATGCTAAGGTTCTGTAAGAGGTTAAAATTTAGTTAGTTAAATAAAAGTATATTTATCCTTTATATAATAGTCCAGAGATGCATACATTTTATTACTTTGCATACATATTGTAAAAAAAAACATTCTAATTATAAAAAGATGTTGATTTTTCTGTTATATTAATTGTCCTCAAATTTCAGGCATTAGGAAGATGGTGGTTCTTATTAGAGAACCTATGCCAACAAGTTTGGGAGTGAGAACAAGTTTAGGAGTTTAGGTGGAAGCTGCCCACAAGAATATTGTACAGGCTCCTGTACATCTGGAAAGAGCTTTCAATGACCTATGAATATACTAAACTAAATCATAAAAGTGAAAATAAGGAGAGATTATTTTGGAGAGGGATTTCTGTCAAACAGAATGTGACACATGCTCTCTTGCTAGTCTATTTTATTAGCCAGAACTATTTCAGTTGCAAATTTTGGAAATTTACCTTAAACTAACTTCAAGGAGTAAGTTGGTTCGCAAACCTAAAAATCCCAGGGGTTGATTATGCTTCAAGCAAACGTGGGTCCAAGATTTCAAATATTGTCAACAGGACTATTTCATTATTTCCATTTCCATTTTATTATTTTCTTTTCAGTCAATACAAAGTCAATTTCATTATCTGAGCTACCCAAGAAGGAACAAACTTCTTTTTCAATAAACGTCCAATAACAATTTCTAAGCCTCACTGGAAATGATTTAAATAAGATCATGTACTCATCCCTGGATCACACTTTTGACAGGGCATTCAATACTCTGAATAGGTGATATTTCCACTTTGAAGAGGAGGGTAAAATCAGCTCTAACACAACACATGTAATGACACTGGGCAATGGAGTTATTTTCCCATGAGAATTAGTTTGTTCTTATTAGAATAAGAAGGTAATGCTATTAAACAGGTAAATATTTGTAGGTCAATCTCCAGCTAGATAGTCAGTACTCTAAAAATATGTAAACCATTTAATTAAAGTTATATCTTATATATTTATGTGTTGTTTTATATTTTAGTATCAACTTTAATAATCTTATTTGATAAAAACTTTGCTATGTCAAATGTAAAAAACACTGCATAATGGGTGCAAAATAAATATTTGTTGAGCTAGTTAATGTGTTTACATTGGTAACGTATTCATTATCTATTGCCATATTTTAAAAAGAATTAAAAAGATTATTGTTTAAAAACAATAGATATTTATTTGTTCATAATTCTGTGGGTCAGCAATTTGGTCAGGTCTCAGACGGTATATCTCTTCGCTATTGTCAGTTGGGCTCACTCATGCGTTTGGAGTCAGTTTTCAACTGGCAAGTTTTCAGCAGATATAAAATGTTTCTGACTTGTCCAAGAACACCACGCTCAGATGCTTGGAGGTTGTCTAGAGAAATAGAGATGGCCGGACCGTATGTCTGTCGTCTGCCTACAAACTGATTACAGGCTTTCTTTTAAAATAGCTGTATTCACAAAACATGAAGACAATGAAAGACTCAGTGTACAAATACTTTTAGGATTCTATTTGGATAATGTCTGCTGATACACCATTGGCTACAGTAAATCACCAGAAATGGAGAAATAGATTCCACCTTTTCATAAGGAAGCTTACAAATTGGATGGCTTTTTTCATGTTTAAATTTACGATAGTCCAATTTATTTACATTCCTCTTAGTTGCAAAATAATTCATCCTCCCCAAAGACTTCCCAAAAAATCTCATCACATTTCAGTATCAGGCTCAGTGTTCAGTATCTGGTCTAAGATAGATGTATCTCTTATGATTTAGTGACACGTAAACTAAAAAGATAAGTTACCTGACCTGAACATGGATACTCCCATTCCAAAAGAGAAGGAATAGAAGGTCACATTACTCTGCAAACACAAAGTTTTTCTTGATTAAAGATGAATGTTGCTTCTTGTGAGTAATTCGTGAGTCTATTTTTCTCCATGGTACTTGGTTCTGCCCTCTGAGTCATTCTTCCTTTTAGAAAGCAAGTACCTAAGAACATGCTCCACCTGATTTCTACTTCTAGAAAGTTAAAGGCACAAAAACATTTTCCAATTTGAACTAACTCACTTTTAGTAAAAGTGGTAGTGCTTTATTACTACTTCCTTCAAAATTCTATGTGTTTCCTGTGAATTCACAAAGCTCTAACCATATTTGCTCATGTTGCACTTGTTAAAGCAACTCACGTGGTCAAATCCATTTTCAAAGGGTGGAAAAGTGTTTTCCATCTCTTAATGGAAGAAGTTGCATATTATGATGGCCTTTTCTTTTAACACTACCACAAAGTTAAGGTTTAAGCATTCAATAGGCAATATTTATTTTTATTTACTGAAAGTAATAAAAAATATGAAAACTTTTTTTGTGAGATAAGCTCTTGATTCTTTGTAAATTGACTTTTCCCCAAAGAAACTTACTGTCAATTAGCATCTGGCATTACATTGAGACTAATAAAGAAAAAATATATGTGGATTGTGTAAAATATTTAGTAGACATGAGACTCATAAAAGAAGAAACAATATTCAAAGTCTTATTCACTACAGATAGTCTCTAAGTACTCTCCGAATAAGATGATGAAGCCCAGAATTATAAATTGAGCATTAATACTAACCTCAAATTGTGGAGTCTAAAATAAGGATGTTGTATACAATTACAAACTAATCCAGATATCCTTACAGATTTTACCTCTAACATAATAAATGACAGTTATTTATTGGGTGAATGAGAATTTTTGTCCCTAAAACCTACCTCCCAGTGTTAGTATTATATTAGATTTAATTTAGAATACTGAAATTTACTGCCATGACATAGTGAGAAAGGACAGTGAAAATCTTTGTGAGCCAATAAATGCTTTCAAGTCCATTGTTCAGGGTCAGCATACTTTGTACAGTTTCTATAGAAACCATATTTCAGTAACAAATATCTAAAATAAAATCACCTTGAAGCAAACTAAAAATACTCTACTTATTTCATTACAGGATATAAGTTTTAGAACAATAATTCACTGAAACAAGCCCTGTAGAATGCCTCTTTTTTTATAAGCTGCTAGTGAATCAGAATATAAAAGTCAAATCGAAGATCTTAATAAATATTACAATTGCTCGTTTCTTCTATTTCCTGAAAGCTTTTTGTATTTTCCATATTTAGGCATGAGATGAGAGAGGAGATGTGGTAGTTTATGGGAAAGGAGAAGCAGTTGGATAGAAAGATAAATTTACCTTTGGAAACTCATATGCAAGGGAAGAAATCTACATAATAATTCCAATGCAAATTATGATAGCAATATACCAAATGTTACTGAGAACTTCATCAAAGCAAAGAAAACATGAACTTAACATCTACTTTCTTATTGCTAGACTTTGTTCTAGGTTCTAGGAAAAATGTTATCACAATAGTATTATAAAAGTAAATGAGTAACCTATAAAAAATAAAAATAGGTGTATTTGTGCTTTACCTTGAAAATGTTCTTTAAAAATAACCTGATGTAAAACTGGGATTTTATTGGGGAAGGGTGAATTTTAATATTGGTGATGATAGAAGTTTAAACATATTGGCTTGTTTTTGAAAATATAAATTATTTAAAATCTTCTGTTAAAATACATGTCTATTATAATGGAAACTTAAAAACTATTGAGATCATGAGGAATGGAAAGCTCTGTTTCAACTTAAGGAATCTGTGAAGATAATTTTGAGGAGAAACCATTTGTGTAAGACTTTTGGGTATGCAAAGAAAAAAAATGTGATAATTCACTAAGGGGATGGATTTCTTATGATTTTTATTTTCTATCTCTAGTATAGCTTTATGTTTTCAACCAACTTGAAATTGGGTTCATTTATATCCACATAGCTTAACTAACAGTATAGAGAACTGAGACTATCTTTATCAGTGTGATAATTATTTCTTTCATGAAATTATTCCTCAAGAAGATAAAGCTATAAACCAATTAATTGCTTCACCATTTGTTTCAGGAAATTCTTTTAAATAAATCATCTGGGCAAAGAGTTCCCTTATGTTGGCTATTAGTTGTTCTGTCCATATAGAATACTCGTTTGGGCAAAGTTCTTGCTTATGAAACAAAAGAAACTCATCTGATATTTTTTTTCAACAATCTTATAAGTTGTCTCATGAAATTTTCTCAAATATAATCAGTCCCCACCTTGAAAAATCCACTTTAAACTACTTGATTCCAGATCCCAACCGCTATAAATATCCTTCTTTGAACTCCTTATTTTGTGACATAACTAAGAGTCTATTAAGTTCATGATTTTTCTCGTTAGACTATGTTAATATATCTAGCTTTGCTTAACCAACAGTTTATTCTGGTGGTGTTGAAATGGAGTCAACTGCTGACAATTTTAGAGTGCTGACGCCAGTTGTGACACCTGTGCTACCATGGCTCAAGACCCTTGACTCAGAGAGTCAACTACTCTGAAGCCCTGGAACTTTTACTAAGGACTCTTCATGACCATGTGATGCTCTCCCTTACAGGAGGACATCTAATAAATATTTGCTTGATCATTGTTTTTCTGTTGTGCTGGTTTGTTTTGACAGCCAACAACCTGAGTAATTTGCTTATAGAGAAGCTTACCATTCCATATCCCTAATGAGAGTTTCATTTTTGACAGATATGATTCCCAATTTTTTTTCCATTTAGAAAAGTAAATATCACAATGAATAAATGTCTGTTCAAAGGGCACCCAATTATTAATGAACACAGATAAAGTTTGTATCAAGCTCCAGCTGAAGTTATCGAGACTAGTGGTATATACTGCTGGTTAAAATTTATGCAGGACAATTGTGCCTCCAGAAAAATGGAATAGTTGCACTCTTCTCTTCTCTTGCTAAGTGCACGAAAACCCTGAAAATTATATATAAAACAAATCTATGGAGACGCTAAAGGGTGGAGAGAAGAAAACAGAAAAGTTAAGGACTTTGGGACCCGAGAAACCACAAAGCAATGAGTACCATGGGTTTGTGGTTTTCATTTTAATTTTTAATTTATTTTTAGTTTTTGTCTTCTTTATGTCAGAGAGGGCGCTGAAGAAGCCAGACACCTGGAAATGTCAAGAAGTGTGAACAAAGATGCCTCAGAATAAATATGCTCTCTTTATCCATAGAACCAAGAAAGGAAAAGCCTAGCAAGATAGAAGTATTTTTAAATAACTGCTGTATTCTAACTAAATGCCACAGGATAAAACTACACCTTCAACTCTAACTCTGCTAACATAGGTCAAGTGGGGAACTTTCACCGCACCCACACCAGGTTGTAACAAAGCACTGCAAACCCTCCATGTGGTGCCAAAGAAGGTTGAAGAGACAGCCATGACTTTCATCTCTACCAGGCACCTGTGAGCCCTCTCCCTTTATGTTAGTGGAGGCTACATGAAGAGAATCGACTTCTACACACACGTAGCAATAACAAGGCACCTCACCCACTCTCTACTGGGAGTCAGATGAGGTCTAGTGTAGAGACAGCACTTTTGGCATTGCCCAGTGTTAAAGATGTTGGTATCTTTTGACTGTGACCCCACCTAAATCTCACCTTGAATTGTAATAACCTCCAATCATGGGGGACAGTTTCCCCTATACTGTTCTCCAGGTAGTGAATAAATCTATGAGATTTGCCAGTTTTATAAAGGAAGTTCCCCTACACAAACTCTTGCCTACTGCCAGTAAGATGTGACTTTGCTCTTCATTCATCTTCTGCCATGATTATGAGGCCTCACCAGCCATGTGGAACTGAGTCAATTAAACCTCTCTCCTTTATACATTATCCAGTCTCAGGTATATCTTTATTAGCAGCATGGGAACAGACTAATACAGATGTCATCCCCAACAGTAACAATATAGGCCATATCAAGATCAGGAACAAAATACTACTGTTCCTCCCATACAAGATAGTATAAGCAGGAGCCTCCTGGGGATTCTACATTCCCACCTAGGTTTAGCACTATTGAAGAGCCTCCAAATCTCTGATGTTAACAGAGGCCAAGTAAGGAATTTGACTGTCACACTCACCTGACAGTAACTTGGCAACACCTTTCTTCCCCCAGGGCAGTTGTATTGGAGGAGATCTGCTAAACAGCAAGATTTAAATAATATCCAGTGTCTCATAACATTACATCCAAAATGCCCACATTTCAACTGAAAATAACCCATCATACCAAAGACGGAGAAATATCAAACTGAAAGAGGGAAGATAATTATCATACCAAAAGCAAAATAACAAAGTTGTTAGAATTTTCTGACAAGGAGTTAAACCAGCCACTGAAAATGCTTCAAAGAGCAATTACAAACACTCTTGAAACTAATATAAATTGAAAAATTTCAGTGAAGAAAAAATGGAAAGTTTAGACTGAAAAATACAATAATAAAATTTCATTTCTTATACTCAAGAGCAGAATGGAGAAATCAGAGAAAAATGTTGGTGAACATAAATAAAGGACACTAGATACTAAGTAATTTGAATATCAGAGATAAAATATACTGAAAACAAAGACTTGTGGAACAATGATAAAAGATCTAACATTCATGTCATAAAAGTCCCATGAGGAGAGAATAAAAGGTAAGGCCGAAAAATATTGGAAGAAATAATGTCTGAAAAATTCCCAAATTTATTAAAACAAAAAAATTACAGATTTACAAAGCTGAGTGAACACAAAAATGTTTAAATACAAAAAAAAAAAATTATGCAAGGGCATCTAGTAGTCAAACTTCTAAAGACAAAAGTATATATATGTGTGTGTGTGTGTGTGTGTGTGTGTATATATATATTCCAAAAGAGACAAGAGAAAAAAAAAAACACTTTGTAGAGTAAAATATTTTAATGACAGAGTTTTTTTTAAACTCAGAAATTATGGAGGTCAAAAGGAAATAACATGACATTTTTAAATACTAAGAAAACTGTCAACACAGAATTCTATGTCCAGCAAAAGTATCTTTCAGCAACAAAATGGAAATCAAGATACTCTTAGATGAAGGAAAGCTAAGAGAATAAATATACAATATATACATTATATAAAATTTACCTAAAAAGTTATTATATATTTTAATATAAAACTATTATATGTTTTAATATAATAACTATAAAAAGTTATATATTTTAATATAAAACTTTTAGAAAACAACATAGAAGGAAATCTTTTCAGGACCTATGGCTTGTAAGAGTGTTCCTAAACACGACACTAACAGCATTGTTTATTAGAGAAAACATAGATAAATTGACTTGATCAAAATTTTTAAAATTTTTTGTGCAAAAGACCCCGTTAAAGGTATGAAAAGAAAAGCAACAAACTGAGAGAAAACATTTTCAAACCACACATCTGACAATGGACTTATAGCTAGAATATATAAATAATTCTCAAAACTCAAAGGTTAGAAAACAAAAATCCAATTAGAGAATGAATGAAAGTCTTGAGGGGACACATCACCAAAAAATACCTATGGATGGTAAATAAGCATATGAGAAGATGTTCCACATCGCTGGTCATCCGGAAATGTAAATTAAGACTATGATTATTGGAAACAATTGTCAATTTCCTAAAAAAATCTTGACATTACCTTAGCGAATGACTCAGCAATTGAGCTCATAGACATTTATCTCAGATAAATAAAAACATGTGCACACAAAAGACTGAATATAGTTGTTCATAGCAGATTCACTTGTTATAGTCAAAACAAGAATCAACCAAAATGTTCCACAATTGGTAGATGGTTACACAAACTGGTGCAGACATACCATGGAATACAATTTTAGCAACTTAAAAGGGAAAGAATTCTTGATATACTGACTGGATGTGTCTCAAGGCTGTCATGCTGAGTGAAAAAAATCCAATCTAAAAAGGTCACAGACTGTAAGATTCTATTTCTATGATGTTCAGGAAATGAAAAACAATATAGAGATACACAGCAAATTAGTAGTTGTCAGCAATTAGTAGTATTTTGGGGGAGAGTTTGGGAGATGAGTGCAACTATTAAGAGGTAGTCCACTAAAAATACAAAAATTAGCCGGGCGCGGTGGCTCAAGCCTGTAATCCCAGCACTTTGGGAGGCTGAGATGGGCGGATCACGAGGTCAGGAGATCGAGACCATCCTGGCTAACACGGTGAAACCCCGTCTCTACTAAAAAATACAAAAAACTAGCCGGGCGAGGTGGCGGG